>NW_016803673.1:2091145-2113417 GCF_001698545.2 Rhinopithecus bieti | reverse complement strand
AAAAAAAAAAAAAAAAAAAACTAGAAAATACTTTTGAAAGAAATTAAAGAAGACCTAAATAAATAGAAAGACATTTCATGTACATGAAATAAAAGACTTATTTTTGTTTAGGTGACAACACACCCCAAATTGATCTATGGCTTCAACACAATGCCTGTCAGAATCTCCACTAGTTTTTTTGAAGAAATTAAATAGCTGACCCTAAAGTTCATACAGAGATGCAAAGGACCAAGAATACTCAAAACAATTTTGGAAAGGAAAAACAAAGTTGGAGGATTCACACTTCTTGATTCCAAACTTACTGCAAAGCTATGTAATCAAGACAGTGAGGTACTAAATAAGGATAGACCTACAGATCAATGAATTAGAATTGAGAGTCGAGAAATAAACCTTCTTCTTCAGAGTTAATGATTTTCAACAAGGGTGCTAAGATAATTCCTTGGGGGAAAGCAGACTTCTCAAAAAATGTTGCTGGGACAACTGGATAGCCACATGCAAAAGAATGCAGTTGGACCCCTACCTCACGCCATGCATAAAATTTAACTCAAGATGGATTACAGATATAAGTATAAGAGCTAAAACTGTAAAAGCCTTAAAAGAAAATATTAGAAGTAAATCTTTATAGTCTTGGGTTGGGAAATGTCTTCTTAAATATGACACCAAGAGCACAAATGACAAAAGGGGAAAAAAAGAGATGAATTGGACATTATTAAAATTTAAAACTTGTGCTACAAACCATACCATAAATAAAAGTGAAAAGGTTATGTATGACTTCTGGATTCTGAGAGAAAAAAAGAAAATGAAAAGACAACCACTCAACAGAAGTTTCAACCACTGAATATAAGAAAATATTCATAAATCATATACATAATAAAGGACCTGTATCCAGAATATTTAAGGAAATCCTACGCAAAGATTTTTTTTTGAGTCAGAGTCTCACTCTGTAGCCCAGGCTGGAGTGCAGTGGCACTACCTCAGCTCACTGCAAGCTCCACCTCCCGGGTTCACACCATTCTCCTGCCTCAGCCTCCCGAGTATCTGGGACTACAGGTGCCCGCCACCTCGCCCGGCTAATTTTTTGTATTTTTCGTAGAGACAGGGTTTCACCGTGTTAGCCAGGATGGTCTTGATCTCCTGACCTCATGATCCTCCTACCTCAGCCTCCCAAAGTGCTGGGATTACAGGCATGAGCCACCGCACCCAGCCAAGCAAACCTATTTTTAAATGGGCAAAGTGTCTGAGTAAACCTTTCTCCAAAGAAGATATACAAATAAATCAATAAGCACACGAAAAGAGGCTCCACATCATTTGTCATTAGGGAAATGCAAATCAAACCCACGGTGAGACACCACCTCACACCTTCTAGGATAACCGGCATTAAAAAAAGACAAAAAATAACAACAGTTGGTGAGGATGAAGGGGAACTGGAACCCCTTGGTATACTTCACTGGTGGGAAGGTAAAATGGTGCAGCTTCTTTGGAAAGTAGTCTGATAGTTCGTTGAAATGTTAAATAGAGTTACCATATGATTCGGTAATTCCACTCCAATGTATATATTGAGTGTTCCTTATCTGAAATGCTTGGGAACAGCAGTATTTCACATTTTTTATTTTGGGGGATTTTGGATATTTGCATTATTGGATATTTGCATTACCTGTTGAGCATCCCCAAACCAAAAATCAAAATCCAAAATACTCCAGTGAGCATTTCCTTTGAGCATCATGTTAAGAGTTCAAAAAGTGTTGGATTTTGGAGCATTTTGGAGTTTTAGATTTGGGGTGCTCAACTTGTATAAACTCAAGAGAAATAACAACATAGGTCCCCACAAAAACATGCATATGGCTGTTCACAGCAGCACTATTCAAAATAACCAGAAATGAGAAAGACCAAATGTCCACCAGTGGGTGAATGAATAAATAAAGTGCATTCTATCCATACAATGGAATATTATTCAGCTGCAAAAAAGTATGAAATACTGATACATGTGTTTCATACATTGTATTTCATACGGTGATACAATGTATTTCATACATTGGTTAAATCAGCAGTTCCTGTCTGCAATATTATGATTTTGTAAACATTGGTTTTTTGTTTGTTTGGTTGGTTTTGTTTTGAGACAAAGTTTCACTTTGTTGCCCAGGCTGGAGTAGTGGCACAGTCTCAGCTCACTGCAACCTCTGCCTCCTGGGTTCAAGCAATTCTCGTGCCTCAGCCTCCCATGTAGCTGAGATTACAGGCGTCCATCACCACACTCAGCTGATTTTTTCATACATGGACAAATCGTGAAAACACACCACGTGAAAGAAGCCAGACATTGCACGATTCCATTTATACTAAATGTCCAGAACAGGACACTCCATCAAGGCAGAAATCAGATTTGGATTGCCTAAGTCTGGGGATAGGGTGGGAAACGGGGAGTGATTGATAACAGGTTTTGGGTCATGAGGATGATGTTACACACACACACACATATAACAGTTACAGAGGAAACTGAGCAACTGAGGCAAAAACTATTAATAACTCCAAGAAACACAAAAAGTTGGATACTACTTGATCAGGCATTAACAATGTTTACATAATCAGCTGGGCATGGTGGCCCACGCCTGTAATCCTAGCACTTTGGAAGGCCAAGATGGGCGGATTGCCTGAGCTCAAGAGTTCGAGACCAGCCTTGGCAACATGGTGAAACCCCGTCTCTACTAAAATACAAAAAAAAAAAAAAAAAATCAGCTGAGTGTGGTGATGGACGCCTGTAATCTCAGCTACATGGGAGGCTGAGGCACGAGAATTGCTTGAACCCAGGAGGCAGAGGTTGCAGTGAGCTGAGACTGTGCCACTACTCCAGCCTGGGCAACAAAGTGAAACTTTGTCTCAAAACAAAACCAACCAAACAAACAAAAAACCAATGTTTACAAAATCATAATATTGCAGACAGGAACTGCTGATTTAACCAATAAACAAACGAAACAAAACAAGACGATTTAGAAAGCAAGCAGGCATGACATCCACCGCCACTGCGGCTCCTCTGCACGCAAAGAACAGCCTTCTCTCAATCCCTCTGTCTCCTGCCCCGAACTGGAGATGAGCACAGGAGATGTGACCCCTGCCCCGCCTCTGAGAGCAGAAAAGGGGATGTGCAGAGACCAGAAGGGACATTCTGGCAGATGCTCCCTCCCTCTCCGGGGGGATCCCAGGAGTCCTGTTCATTGGAATGAGAGTATCTGCATCAAGGGATCATTGTCAGGCAGCACATAGAAGTTCCCAGTAACTGAGCACTGTTTAAAAATAATAAAAGGCCGGGCGCGGTGGCTCAAGCCTGTAATCCCAGCACTTTGGGAGGCCGAGACGGGCGGATCATGAGGTCAGGAGATCGAGACCATCCTGGCTAATACGGTGAAACCCTGTCTCTACTAAAAAAATACAAAAAACTAGCCGGGCGAGGTGGCAGGCGCCTGTAGTCCCAGCTACTTGGGAGGCTGAGGCAGGAGAATGGCGTAAACCCGGGGGGCGGAGCTTGCAGTGAGCTGAGATCTGGCCACTGCACTCCAGCCTGGGTGACACAGCGAGACTCCATCTCAAAAATAATAATAATAATAATAATAGCCGGGCGAAGTGACTCACACCTGTAATCCCAGCACTTTAGGAGGCTGAGGCAGGAGGACCGTTTGAGCAGTTTGAGACCAGCCTGGGCAACATAGCAAAATCTCGTCTCTATAAAAAATACACAAATTAGCCAGGAGTGGTGGCACGTGCCTGTAGTCTCAGCTACTCGGGAGGTGGAGGTGGGAGGATTGCCTGAGCCCAGGAGGTTGAGGCTGCAGTGAGCTATGCTCGTGCCACTGCACTCCAGCCTGGGAAACAGAGTGAGACCCTGTCTCAACCAATGATAATAATAATAATCATATCCTAACCTCTACCAGCACTACTACTTTAAAAACAAAGCCGGTCCCGGAGCTCCATAGAGCAGGACAGTGGGGACACCTGGTGGCCGGGGAAGCCCCTGACGCTTGTCCCAGCAGGATCCATATCTGGACTTTCCTGCCCCTTGCACAGACCCTGCTACCTCTGAGCACCCAGCGGACTTCCCAGTTCAGCATCAGCGTCCAGTGGAGCCCTGGCCTTTCTCTCCAGGCAGCAGCCTCCTGCTCTGGCTGTCTCCAGTCTGGCCCTGGTGCCACTGACTCCCTGCCTCCTGACCTCAGCCCATGCCTTCCATCTGCCTCTTTCTTCCATCCGAGCCCTGCCTTATTGCTCCTGTCCTCTGCAGTCTTTCTCCAAAGCTCCAGCTGGCAATGACTCCACACCCCTCTGTCCTTGTCCTTGTCATTGCACAGCTACCTCCTCACCAGCACCTGCTGTATGCCAGGCACCACGCCCAGCTGCATCACTCTGTCCTTCCCGCAACACAGCCTGAGGCAGTAGGGATGGTTATTACCCATTTCGCGGAAAAGGGAACCAAGGTTCAGAGTGGTGACAGACTTGTCCAGCCTGGGTAATGGAGGAGTCAGCGTTTAAACCCAGCACCCGGGCTCTTACCCACGACTCTGCCCCCTGATGGAGAAGCCACTCCTTGCTGCTGCCAAAGGATGCCGAAACACAAATGTGAGACCACCTAAGAGCACCCGGGCCACCTGCTTCAACGACAGCTCAGAGGGAAGAGATGAGCCCTGGCCACAAAGGAAGCTGTGGGCAGCGTTCTCTAGGACCCAGGCCTGGGACAGATCCTCAGAAAAGGGAGATCCTTGAGGCCACACAACCCTCTGGCCACCCAAGAAGAAAGATGAACCACACGTGAGACCTGAGCCCTCACCTGCCAGCCGGAGCCCCCAGGCCCCGATGTGTGTGGCTGTGTATGATCAGGGTGGACAGTGTCCGGCTGCACAGGGCTGCCACACCTGGAGAGCTTCCTGAGCAGATGGAAATGGGCTGCACAGGTGGCATGCACCCAAGACAGGGCCCCCTGCCTTCTTCTGTGGCCCACCCAGGGATCAGGCCACAGCAGGTGGGCAGGTCAGGGCCGGCGGCCTGGCTCCTTCCTCAGATTCACACCAACTGCCCAGCGGCAGCCTCTGGAAGGGCCAACTTCCAGGCACCTGCACGTGGCCAGGTGTCAAAGGAACATGAGGGGCTTTGTGTGAAGCCCCATATCTCCACTTTTCTCCTACCAGGTCTCAGAGCTGCTGGGGCTGGTGGCCCTTTTCCTGTGCTCTGGTACCAGAGGCATGCTGGGATCTGGACTGGCTTTGTAAGTAACACCTCCTAGCTTTGCTTGAATCTTGACATATACAAGAGGAGGCAGCTGCAGGGACCTAGGCCAACTCTGCCGTGCTTCTTCCCTGGAAAGGCACCTCAAAGGCAGGTCTTGGGAGGAATTAGGGATGGAGGATGGAGCCACAGTCCTGGGCTTGGTGGACACTCTGTGGCCACCCTCCCTGAAGTCCCAGGACACAGCTCTGCCCGCCCTCCAGGAGCCCACTGCAGCCTGAGCGTGACCCCTGGTGGCCACCTAGGGGAAGAGGCTCTCCCCAGGGACCCGGAGCCAGGGAATAGGCCTCAGCACTCAGCTCTGACACCCACCGTGTGACTACTCTTAGTCCCTAACCCGGCACGTGGCACCAGCCACCCGCAGTGAGCGTTTGCTGGAGTTAGACTCATTCTATGAATAAGGGGTCTTGTGTCCAGTGGGGTGTGGCTTGCCAGTGCACTGGAGTCAGAGGCAGGAGCCCACTGGGACCCAGGTTCTGGCCCCATTTCCCCACCCTCTTCACCGCCCTGGTCTACAAAGCAACCAAGCCTGGCACCTCCCCGGTGACCACAGGGAAGCCAGGCTGGCAAAGGGTAGTGATGGGTAGCCCCCAGGGATGAAGCTCCCCACTCAGGGGCCCAGGCTTCCCTCTCACTGGCCCTGACCCTAAACAAGGGCAGTCTGTTCTCACATTGACCCTGCCCTACAGCCTCTGGCCCTGGCTGTCTGAACGGTCTGCAGGTCCCAACTGCCATGCACACTCTGTGCACACTTCTTGTCCACCACACCACCCTCAAGAGCCTCACCTAGATGCAGCCACCTCCTCCAGGGAGGCTCCCCTGGTCCACTAGGGCTGGGCATTCCTATAGCCCCTGAGTCCCCATCAGAACCCTTATCAGCATGTTCTGGAATTGCACGTATACTTGTCTGTACCTCCCCCTAACTCTACCCAGCAAGAATTAGATCCCTGTCTGTGTTATGGCCACAGCTTCTAAAATAGGGTCTGAAACACCGAGCTCACCCCATCAATGTCTGATGCGGGGAGGGTTCGATGGAATGTGAATGGTTGGATTAATATGTAGGTGGATGCTGGAGGAAGGGCAGAGGGAGAGATGTGTGGCTAGAGGGAGGGAGGGATTGATGTGTAGAAGGTTGAGTGGGTGGGTGGATGGAAGGATATATGAAAGAAGGGATGGACAGGTGAACATGTGGATAAATAGATGAATAGATGGATGGAGAGATGGAGGAGGGAAGAATGGATGGAGAGATGGCAAGATGAATAGAGGGAGGGATTGAGTGGAGGGAGGAATGGATGAAGGGAAGGGAGATGGGTAGAGGGATGAGGGAATAAATAGGAGAAGGCGTGGATAGATACAGGAATAGATGGATGGAGAGATGGATGGAGAGACGGAGGGCTGGACAGAGAGAGGAATGAGTAAGGAAGGGTCACATGATGAAAGAGGATAGTCAGTAACAAGGTGGCAGGAAGCTCCCAGCCACCACCATGGGAGGGAGGGGTTGAGGACAGGAGAGAAGAGAGAAGAGAGGGCAGGAGGCACCCAGGTGCCAGCAGGTGCACCCAGGCCCCCAACCTCCCTCGGCAGAAGGCTCTCAGAGAGGTTCTTCATGCCAGGAACCAGCATCTTCTGAGACAGGCACCCCAGGCACACTGGGAGCGTGCAAACATTTGGGGCTTCTCTGAAACTCCTGGGCACAGAACATGACAAAAAGCTAGGCCTCCTGCACCACGCAGGAGAGGCTGGGCTATGTTCTGGGCATCAAGGAGAGGCCAGGCCCTAAGGAACAAGGGGGTCAGCCCCATCAGGGATACCCCTGTGCTCCCTAGTTTAATCTTCACACCACCTGGAAACACTCCGTGTTACAGTCCCCATTTCACAAATGAGGTGACTGAGGCTTGGGGCAGTGAGGGAGCCCACTAGGGTCACACCACCTGGGTTCAAGCTGGGATTCAGAGCCAGGTCTCTGTGCCCCCCACAGACTGACACAGAACCTGGGGCTGTCCACCTACCTGAATCCCCTCGATGCGCTCGGTGACGACATAGGCATGGTGCATGGCCACCAGCGGGACCTTGACTCCAGCCATCCGGCCCACAGCACTTGCCCACACTCCTGCGGGCAGAGCACAGACAGCTCAGCTCTGCTAACATCTGGTGGGAACTGCCTCTCAGGTGTGCACAGGCTGCCTCTGCAGACCTGTCTGCCCTAGCAGGGGCTCCCCACCCCAGAAAGAAGCCCTGCAGAGGTGGGAGCAGGTTTAGGGAGCAGCCAGCATAGCCACACAGGAGTCAGGAGAAATGCTACTCCCACCTGCACAGTTGACCACGCAGGGCGTCTGGATGGAACCGTGTTGAGTCTCCACACCTGCGACCCGCCGCACTCCAAAATCATCTGTCCACACACGAATGCCGGTCACTGGGCAGTTCTCAATGACCTGGGATCGAGAGGAACTGCTTCTAAAACTCCACGGGACTCCCTGGGGGAGTTTACCCACCCCCCTTCAACCAACCTCTCCTCCCAGAGGGGAGCTGAGGACACTGTTTCTGCTAGCAGCAGGCCCCCTGTGATACTGTCAGGGAAACGGGATGACCAGAAAACTAGACCCACCCATGCCTTGACTTGGAGAACTTGAAAGTTGGGCAAATTCTTTCACTTGACTTGTTGGGGAAACCCTCTTTTCATAATGTGAAAAAGTAACTGACTTTTTTTTTTAAAAAAAGCAAGATATTTGATTAATGGAAAGATGTTTGCAGTTTACTGTTTGGTAAAGAAAAAAAAAACAGTCACAAAACAACAGCAGCTTGGTTCTATTTTGTATACATATATATTTTCATAGAAAAATATTTGGAGTAAAACATACTAAAATGTCAATACTAGTTACTGCTGTGTGATTTTGACTTCTTTTTTGCTTATGTGTCTTCTTAAAATTGTTCTACAAAGATGTGCGGAGTTGAGATAAATGCAGATACAAATTATAAGAAGGGCTTTTGAGACAATTTGCTTGTGCAGCAGAGGAATGGGTGCACCCAGGGCATGACCTGATGTCTGTGAACAGACCGAAGGCATAGCCTCCCCTTGGCAGGAGTGGACCAGAAGGCTCAGAGAGGTCCTCACTGGCCCCAAGTCACACAGCAGTCAGAGAATGGCTCCTGTTCTCTTGCCTTCTGCTCTCAGGGTTCTAAGGCAGGAGGAGTGGGCTGGGAGCAGGAGACCCAGAGCCGGGTGGCCATCAGTACCTGTGCTCCTCGGGCAGAAGCTGCCCTGGCGAGGGTGCTACAGGTGCCAGCGGGGTCCATGGTACCGTCGTGCGGCACATACAGGGTTCCGTAGAGGTCATCCACATTCATCAGCGGGTACAGAGTCTTGGTCTCTGCCGGGCTCAGCACGTGGGATTCCACACCATACGCCTTGCCCAGCTGGGGGGACCCAGGGAGATTAACTGAGTCCGTGGGAAGCAGACCCCTGGGCCACTCCCTCCCCAGGTGGGCATCCACCGCAAACCCCAGCCTAACTTTCTCCCAGAAGCCTTAGCTGGTCCCCACGGCTTCGGAGCCTGTCCCTTGAATCCGCTTCAGCATAAGAGTTAAGGAGCAGGGGATACTCCACTGAGGCAGGCTCCAGGGCCAGGCCCCCTGTGCCAACCCGACCCTCACCAGCTGTGTGACCAACCTGGGGCAAAGTCGCTTCAGGCTCACCCAAGTGAAGTGGGGGTGAGAATAGTGTACGTCACTGACAAAGAACTTAGACCAGTGCCCGACACAAAGTGTCTATTATATAAAATTAATAACCCCACAAGTCTAATACTTTGGGCCTGAGAAGTTTCCCAGTCAGTTTCAGACTGTCAGATAGACCACGCCCCCACATTTGATTGGCCCAAGAACAGCCAATCATTGTCCTCAGGCAGGGAAGAGCTGAGCCAATCATATTCTCTGTCTGGGAATTCTGAATGAAGCCTGGCAAAGTCACTTTCTCCAGGTGGCACAGCCAGCAAGGGGCAGCGCTAGGGCTGGAACCCAGATCTGTCACCTGCCGGGGCTCCTTCCCTATGGCATGTCCTCTCTCTCGTGACAGAAGGTTGCCCACCGACATGAGCCCCACCCCCGACCCCGCAGGAGGCAGACTCATCCACACGAGCCCCCCACCCCCAGCCCCTCAGGGGATGCGCACACGGACATGAGCCCCCCGTACCTCCATCCTCACAGGGAACCCACCCTACCCCCACAGGGGGTGCATCCACCAATATGACCCCCCAAGGAGTGCACCCACCCACCCAAGCCCCCCTCTTTGCCCCCCGCAGGGGAGCACACACCGACATGAGCCTCTTGTATTCATCCAGGCGCTGCCGGTTGGACGCGATGAAGAGGCCCCCGTTCTGGATCCAGCCCGTGTGTAGTCCCGTCTCCTCCTCCAGCTCCCGGCTCACCACACGCCGAGTGTGGGCCAGAAGCTCCACCTCCACGTCACTGGGCCGCAGCTGCCACAGCAAGCCTGCCCAGGAGGGTGGGTGCTATCACTCCCCAGGGAGGGGACTGCACCTACTTCCCCCCTACGAATATCTGGGGATACCCTGATATTCAACCATGGGTGTCTTTCTCTGTTCTCCAGACCCCTGGGGGGCCTGGAGAGGTTGTTGAGCAGGAAATAACGGGACCAAGATGAATGTGAGGGAGGTCTCGCCCTTGGGCAGCGCAGAGAGTGACATAGCAAAGGTCCCCATTTTTGGAGCACCTACTGTGTGCCAAGCCCCATGCTAAGCCTGTCGTCCTATGAGGAGGGCGTGATTCTCTTATCAATCAAGTTCAAGTGGCACCAAGAGTTCTGTGGCCAAGGTCACAGAGCAGGTGAGTGGGGGCACCAGGACACCAACACACTACTGAATGAAGCCTAAATCTGCACTCTTCCCAACAAAGGCTGCCCTCCAGCAGCTGAGTCTGAGAGGTGGCAGGCCAGGGGTGTGGCTGATGAAGTGTCAGGGAAAGGGCTATGACAGCCCAGCTAGGGGCCGGTGAGAAGGCAAGGGCAAGGGTTGGAGCAGTGGCATGTGGGAGCCGGCTCGCATCAGCTCTCAGGAGCCCAGGGAAGCCCAACTCCACAGTCAGTGACCTCATGCTGGTGGCTTGCTACTGGCCAGGTGGGAGTGTTTATACCACAGAAATTGGCCAACACTGCAAGTCAGGAGATCCAGTTTACCGGGACACCCATGGTTGAAAGGGTGAAGGCAGAAGGTTGGCTGTCCTGGGACATGAACACCATGGGTGCTTAATATATGCCCACTGGCTAGTTAGGAGAATGAGAACTGTAGAAGCCTCTGGTGTTCATGGAGGACACAGGTCTGCTTCACCCCCAAAGGTCTCTGTCTGTCCTCCTCCACTCCCTAGGATACCCTCAATCCTGGTGGCTCTGTCCAGGAAAGGGGCTTCTGCCCTCTGGACAGCTGCCTCGAGTTTCCAGCCTTGGTCCCAGCTTCACTCTCCAGGCCACACAAGCAGCATCTACTTCCTCCTCCCACCACAGCTCTTGAGAGACTCAGAGGGCAAGCAGTACCCCCAGCTCCACCCATCTGCAAATTGGCCAAGCACCCTTCCCCAGGGTCTCTTCTCCAGGCTGGTGGTTGTGAACCCAGAACTGTCTCAGCTAGCAAGGGACTGTGGCCCCTCGCTATGTCCTATCCCTCCCTGCCCCTACCTGGCCCCTGATCCCTACCTGCCGTGTGCCAGGTGGTCCCGGAGGTCAGCCGCTCCCGCTCCAGCAGCACCGCCCCACTCATGCCCAGCTTGGCCAGGTGGTACAGGGTCTGGCAGCCCAAGCTGCCTCCACCAATGACCACCACGTTGGCTGTGCTGGGCAGGGGTCGGCTCGGGCCTTGGGCCACCACCGAGGTGCCTTGTCCCTCCTTCAGGGTCCGCTGATACGGCACACTCTTCTCGGCTGTGGGGCCAGATGCGCTGGACAGGTTGCATGGCCCCAGGCCCCGGGTAGGGCTCTGGCGAGGGCGGGCAGCAGCCACACGTAGGGCTCGGCTCAGTGAGGCCATGGGGGCTCCGGGCCTCAGCACAGCAGGGAGCTGGGAGAGAATCAGAGCTGGGTGGGGTGCAGAGGGGACATGGTGGGGGCTGTGCTGAGTACCCAGGGGAATAAGGGCCCTACGGTGTTACCTCCCACGGCCTTCCTCCTGTCACTTCCTCGTGTTATGCATGCATTCTTTCATTTATTCATTCATTCATTCTATGTGTATTTTTAAGGACCTGGTATGCAGCAGGCTCTGTCAGTGCCCAGGGGCAACCATGGTGAGAATAGGTCTCTGCCAGCCCACAGAAAAGACAGGGAGCGCCAAGCTCTGGGTAGGAGTGGGGGTCGGGGCCACAAGGGGAGGCAGAGAAGAGTGGTTGACGTGGCTGGCAGAGGTCCAAAGTGAGACCTGAGGAAAGCGGGCTGCCCCATGAGGCCGGGCAGGGAGGACGGAGAGGGGACTGAGGACAGAGGACCAATAGCTGGAAAGGAGGAGCTCTGGTCTCAGGGATGCTCACCTCCAGGTCACAGAGAGCGACAGGCCGGGGCTGGGAGGGGGGTCTCGAGAGCCCTTTCAGAGTTCAAGATGCTTCTGAGGGGCCATGCAGCCCCTGGGACCCCACAGGTCTGTGCTGGGGCAGACCCCAAGTCCTGTGGTGTGGGGATGGGACCTGGGGGAGTGCCCAGAGAAGGCGGTGGTGGTGGCACAGTAAGGCAAGGCGGGGGCTGTGTTGAGGGATGGAGTCACTTGCACTCCCAGACAGAGAGCCAGGAGGGAGAGGCATTGTGGACGCTACAGCAGTGGCCACAGGATATTAGCAGGCAGCCTTGAAATGGGGCACCCAACCCCAAAGCCTGGAGCCAGTACTTCCTCCTGGGCAGGCCCCTCCCAAACCCAGACAAGAGGTGTTGCCCCCTCATCAGCCCCAAAGCTTGGTGGGACTTAAGGCAGAAGCTGATGAAGGATGTGGTGTCTGGGCTCTGCTCCCTTGGGGCCACTGGGATTGCAGAGTAGGGGCTCAGAAGCTAGGTTAACAGGCCTTCCTCCCCTCTGCTCCATCCCAGCTGACCTACCCCAAATCCCTCCTCCTTCAGGAAGCCCTCCCAGATCTCCCCAGCCAGAAAAATCCAGTAACAATGAGAATGCAAGAGGGAGCCCTCCTTCTCAGGAGAGAAGGCACTGATGAAAACGGATGTCTCCTTGGGTGCGGGTGAGGCAGGACAGGCAGTCAAAGGAGTCATCATGTCCTGGGGACGCAGCAACCGTGGTGACTGTGCAATCAATACAATCAGCCTCCACGTTTGTGTGAGCTCGTTCAAGCAAAGCTGTCTGCAGTAGGGCCTTTCCCCTGGAAAGGGCATGCGCGCATTGATTTCACCTGTCCTCAAACTGACCCTTTGCTCATTCTAATAGTAAAAAACACACCCCTGGGTGGAGATTTTAAGATGCTAATGAGGCCGGGCTTGGGGGCTCATGCCTGTAATCCCAGCACTTTGGGAGGCCAAGGCAGGCGGATCACCTGAGGTCAGGAGTTCGAGACCAGCCTGACCAACATGGAGAAACCCCGTCTCTACTAAAAATACATTAGCCAGGTGTGGTGGTGCAGGCCTGTAATCCCAGCTACTCGGGAGGCTGAGATAGGAGAATTGCTTAAACCTGGGAGGTGGAGGCTGCAGTGAGCCAAGACTGCGCCATTGCACTCCAGCCTGGGCAACAACAGTGAAACTCCGTCTCAAAAAAAAACAAAAAAAGATGCTAATGAGACATGTGGCGTATGAACAAGCATGTACAGCTACCACATGTGCACCCAGAGGACCCGCCATCACATGTTTCCTAGTAACCCGCTTATGAATAATTGTGGAAGACTCCCTGAAAGGAGGTTTCTCCAGCAATCGTCAACGCTGCCTCACCCTTAGGAGCAGTCCCCGCAAATCCTCTCTCTCCCAGGGAGCTGCACTGTCTTTTCCGCACCTGACTTTCAAAATGTTCTTTTTCCTTTGCAATAAATCGCTCTATGCTGCAGCTCTTTTGCTGTGTGTCTCATGTTTAAATTCTTTTTTTTTTTGAGAAAGGGTCTCACTCTGTCATCCAGGCTGGAGCGCAGTGGCATGATCTCAGCTCACTGCAACCTCTGCCTCCTGTGTTCAAGCGATTCTCCCGTCTCAGCCTCCTGAGTAGCTGGGATTACAGGTGCCTGCCACCATGCCTGGCTAATTTTTGTATTTTTAGTAGAGACAGGGTTTCAGCATGTTGGCTAGGCTGGTCTCGAACTCCTGACCTCAAGTGATCTGTGTGCCTCGGCCTGCCAAAGTGCTGGGATTACAGGCATGAGCCACTGTGCCCGGCCTAAATTCTTTAAACTAAGAAGTTAAGAACTGAGGTCTCACAACAGGCATCAATGGAGGGGTGGGGTGGTGTCCTGCCCAACATGGACCTCCACTGCCCTCTTCTGGGATCTGCAGGAAAAGTGAAAGGGATGTGGCTGTGATCCGAGGTGTGAAGTGCTGTGCCACCTACATCAGTATGAACGATTGATGTAATTAGCTAAGAAAGTCAGCCTCCTTTTTCAAGAGTGGACCATATGCTATGCACGTTCGTTCACTCTCGTTGAACACCTATAGACACATACTTCACAGCGGGGGAGTCTGACACATGGAGAGGCTCCCTGAGGTGACCAGAGTCACAGGGCCTCCATGTGGCCGTGCCAGGGACTCTCTCCTGCCCCCTCTTCTGACCATCCCAGGGGGACTCAGGACCCACTGCCACACCCTGTCCCACCTGAACTGTGGGCACTGCCCAAGCCTGACGAGGTGCAGAACCCTGTCCTAGGTACAGTGGGGGATGTGAGGGGGATCCCAGCTCTCAGGCAGGTCAGGGCGGCCCTCTGTCCCCTGCCCCAGCGCCCTATCCCAAGGGAGGGAGCAGGGAGTCTGCTTGGAGTGGCGAGGGGAGTGCGGAGGGGTTGGAGCTTGTCCTCAGCCTCTCAGCCCTCAGTGTGTCAGCCTGTCTGCCTCCTGCCTGCAGAGGTGGCCCCAGACAAGGAGGCATGCCCCCTGCACGTGTCTGTACATACCTTCAGTACTTGAAGGTCCACAGTCTTCCAGGAGCCCCAGAAGTGGTGCCCTACCAGGGGAAAGCCAGCTTGAGTGGCACCGAGGAAGGTTCTCCAAGGCTGAACACCCCCGCCCCACTCCCCACCACGGTGCTGCACGGCACAGTACACCTGGTCAGCTCTGGGCAAAAGTCTCTCTCCTCCTTCCGACTGTGCCCAACGCAACGGCTGCTGGGGCCAGAGGCTACCATGTGCCCCTTCACCACCTGTCTGGACAGTCAGGGCTCTTGGGACTGCCAGACTGGGGGCTGGGGGCTGGCATCGGCCCCAGTGGAGACAGCCCGGAGCCCCTCCTGCCTGCCACCTCCCTGGAAACAGCTGCCTCCACATTAACCCGCTCTCCTGCCTCCTCCAACTCTCTCCCACCCCTGAGTCAGCTTCCCAGGAGTGAGGGCTGAGGACAGCCCTGGGCTTGGGATCAGACAGACGGTGGGGGTTTTGTCACAGGACTGGGGCCTTGAGCAACAACTTAACCTCACTGCAAAGCAGGGGACCCAGGAACGCCCTCCTCCTCCCAGGCTCAGGGGGTGGCGGGAGTCAAGCGAGGAGAGCGCCTGGCACCTTTGCCTGGTGCGGGAAGGCAGACTGTTGTGGGGAGGAGCGGCGGGGGACGGGGAGGCAGCTGCCCATATGGTGAATCCTGGTCCTGCTCACCCAACTGGATGGTCCCTGCAGCCACAGGCAGAGGGAGATCCCAGCCAGCTCCGGCCAGGCCCAGCCCCGCCCACATAGGGGAGGCCCCAGCCTTGTCCCTCCCTGGGGGTGTACCTCCAAGTACCTCTTGTCAGCTGCAGCGCCCCTCGGCCCTAAGAGTGCTTGGCCCAGCGGAGGTGCCTTCACCTTCTTGCCTCCCAAGCAGTGGCCTGGCCGGAACACCAGCCCTCCCCCGCCCCCTGGCCTCGCTGCCAGCCCCATGTCACCGCCCAGGATCTGGGCGGAGCGTACCGCCCACCGCCGCGGCTTCTTGGCCAGCTCAGTGGGGGCTTCTAGGCCAGGCCAGTGGGCAGCTCCCTCTGAGGGTGGCAGAGCAGGGCTGTAAACCCCATGCCCCATTACCCGTAGGCGACTTGGCAGTCAACCACCCGCTCCAACCCTCATTTCCTCGTCTCTGAAACAGAGGCCTCAGGGTTGCTGCAGTGAACCCAGGCACCCCTGCCTGCTGGAGCCTGCCTGAGCTCCCCACTCCCAAAAGGAGCTATGCACAGGCAGGGTGGGCAGGAAAAGTGGGGTCAGCAGCAGCTTGGGCCAGGGGCCTGTCCATTGCAGGGAGGCTCCTTTGGTGACGTCATCTCAGCACATGTCCCAGTTTGCTCACCCCCAGGGACAGGGCACTCACTGCCTTCAGAGGCAGGTGAGAAGGCCTGGGTCAGCTTCCCAAGGACAGGGGCTCCTGTGCTGTCTGTGTCCTGCTCTCCTGAGCTCCCAGATCCCTCCCGTGTTTGGGGAGAGGCCCGGGAGCCACTGGCTCTTTTACTGCGCAGTATGTAGGCCCCAGGGCAGGGATTCCAGCCTCCAGTGACTGTTGGGGACAGCAGTGCTCAGGGAGGGGGCCACACAGCAAGCTGGTGGGGGAGGCAGACTGGATGCTGCAGCCTGACTCTGGGCTGGGGCAAGTTAGCCATTCCCAGGCAGAAGTGGACACCCAGAAGAGGGGTGCGGAGGAAATCCAGAAAGAAATCCTGAAAGAATACACCTCTGGGCCGGGCTCGGTGGCTCACGCCTGTAATCCCAGCACTTTGGGAGGCCGAGACGGGCGGATCACAAGGTCAGGAGATCGAGACCATCCTGGCTAACACAGTGAAACCCCGTCTCTACTAAAAAATACAAAAAACTAGCCGGGAGCGGTGGCGGGCGCCTGTAGTCCCAGCTACTCAGGAGGCTGAGGCAGGAGAATGGTGTAAACCCGGGAGGCGGAGCTTGCAGTGAGCTGAGATCCGGCCACTGCACTCCAGCCTGGGCGACAGAGGGAGACTCCGTCTCAAAAAAAAAAAAAAAAAAAAAAGAATATACCTCTGGATGCCCAAAGAATCAGAACAGGTGCTGATGTAAAGTAAGATCACCTCCTCGCACCGGATCAAAGACAGGGGTATTTCAATGGCAGTCTGTTAACACTGTAGTGATGCCAGCTGCCAATACCGGAAGTGATCATATACTAAACCGCTGTAATTAATACCAATCCAATCGGTGTGTTCTTATTCGCACCGAGGATGCCCGACTGTCTTGCTGCCAGCTTGTCTATCCTCTACATTTACTGAATGCCTAATGTTTACAAAGCACTGCTGGGAAACCGATAGTGACATCTAAGATCCAGCCCCTGCCCTCAAGGGGCTCAGGGTTCACGAAGCAGACAGATCCAGGGAGAGGCACGACACCACGAGGCTGGCTTCCTTCACCAGGGAATCCAGGAGGACCTCTTAGAGGAGGGGGCCTGGGCTCTGGGCCTGACCACATGCTGATACCATTCTCAGTCCCTGCCTCAAAGGCAAAGGGCCCACTGGCTTAGGCCCCTGGCTGCCTAGTGGAAAGCTGGCCCCACCAGTTGGAGGCTTGCCTGGGGTGGTGTGGGGGTCCTGGGGCAGAGGACCTCCCCTTCAGATGGTGTGGCTTGCCCAGCAGCCTGAGCTAGAGCTGTGCTCACCCAACAGGGTGACAAATGAGCTCAAGAGGTCAAGGAAGGAGCATGGCCCAAGTTCTCCCAGGAGCCCTGGACGTGCAGGTGCATGGGAGAGAGACACAGCAGACACCGCAGCCCCAGGGCAGTGGCCAGGTAGCCCACACCTCTCCTGTCCCTGCCCTCAAAGACAAGTGGCAGCTGTTGCAAAATTGTTACAAGCCAAGAGGGCAGCAGAGTGACCCTGCACTTTGGACAAGGGGTGGTGGCTGGGGGCTGGCCCTGACCTGTTAGCTGTCTATTAGCATCGTAGGATTTTCATCCAGCAGGACCTGTTAGCACCCAGCTCAGGTCTGGGAGAGGCAGAAAAGCTGTCTCCCCCCAGGCACTAGTAGTCACAGCTCTGGAGGGGCTAGGGTCAGGACAAGGAGGCCAAGACAGGGTCCTGTATGATCTCAGGCTGGTCTCATCACCTCTCCCTTTGCTGAGACTTAGTTTTCCCATCTTGAAACCAGAGGTTGGAAGCCCCGCCATGTCAGTTTCACAGAAGCCTTGTAAATTTCCCTGAGTAAATTTCCTTCAGTCTGGCTCTAGACCACACCCACAGAGGAGCTGCCACCTCAAAGAAGTCACCTCCACCAGGGATAAAATCCACTTGATCATGGTGCATGATCTTTTAAATGTGCTGTTGAATTTAGTTTGCTAATTTTTTTTGAGACAGAGTCTCGCTCTGTCGCCCAGGCTGGAGTGCGGTGGCGCAATCTCGGCTCACTGCAACCTCTGCCTCCCCATTTCAAGCAATTCTTCTGCCTCAGCCTCCCAAGTAGCTAGGATTACAGGCACGCACCACCATACCCAGCTAATTTTTTGTATTTTTAGTAGAGATGGGGTTTCACTATGAATGGCCAAGCTGGTTTCGAATTCCTGACCTCAAGTGAGCCCCCCATCTCGGCCTCCCAAAGTGTTAGGATTACAGACGTGAGTCACCGCGCCCAGCCGGTTTGTTATTTTGATGAGTATTTTTGCATCTATGTTCATCAAGGATATCGGTCTATAATTTTCTTTCTTGTAATGTTATCTGGCTTTGGTATCAGGGTAATGCTGGCCTCGTAAAATGAGTATGACTCTCTGTTTAGTGCACTCTGAAGAAAACTGTGGTGCAAATCAAAGTCACAGTTGACGCTACATTCAGGAGTGAGGGGCTGCCTTCAGGTCCACTGCCCTCCCCAGCCTCCCTGCCACCGCTCCGGTGGGGACTGTGATGGACTTGTTCCTCTGCCCTCATGGCCTGGACATACTTGGGCCAACCCCAAGACTCTTCCTCTGGCTCAGGCTGGCCCTCTCTGTAGGCCCCCACTAGCCCTTGGCCCCTACTTGCTGGCCAGGCTTCCAGGACAGAGGGAGGAGGTACCTGCAGGCTGCCCTCTGATGGGTCAGAAGTCCAGGGAGGAAGAAGCAGAGGCACTGGGGTAGGAGGCTCCTCCACCAAGCTCTGTGTGCAGCCCTTTGAAAGAGGACATGAGCAACAGTACCCCAACCCAAACTATAACAGCCAACATCACCACTGACCGGGAGGAAGGCAGTGCCCCTGTCACCTCTGAGGGCCTCCTGGGAGTCAGGCGGTGTGCTAAAGGCTTCACACGTGTCATCTCAAATGAGACAGCAACAACTGCTACCCATTGTGGAGCTGGGGGAACTGAGGGAGAACACAGCCAACAGGTGCCAGACCCAGGTGATTCATGGGCCAGGGAAATTTCCAGAACAATTTTCAAGGGCTGAATTTACACTGCCAAGATTTTATTTTTTCAATAAGAACCTCAAAAAGAAAACTACCACTGAATATCCTCTGTTTTCTATCCTCTGTCAAAGTAGAAGAGATGCCCTCCCAGGGTAAGGGTGGCTCTTCCTGAGAAGCAGGAGGCTGCCCCCATCTGCCTGACACCGATGCACAGGGGCAGGTGGAAATGGCTCCAGGTCTGAAGCCATCTGGGCACAGGCATTCCCAGGAATGAGCTGCTGAAGTGACCCCCACCTGGCAGTTGCGGGCCGGGCAGTTGCGGGCCAGGCAGTTGTAGGCTGGCGCTCCTGAGGGCCCGAATGCAGACCCACATTCCCCGGAGCACCCTCTCCACTCCATGGCCTAACATTGTTTGTGAGTGAAAGAAGCATGATGGATGGAATCCGCGGTGGAATCCATGGAAACATGGTGGATCCCGGCGGCTAAGCCTGTGCCAGGCAGGTGCCAGGAGTGCTTCAAAAATCATCTCAGGGCCGGGTGCAGTGGCTCACGCCTGTAATCCCAGCACTTTGGGAAGCCAAGGTGGGCAGATCATGAGGTCAGGAGATCAAGACCATCCTGGCTAACATGGTGAACCCCAGTCTCTACTAAAAAAAAAAAAAAAAATCAGCTGGGTGTGGTGGCTGGTGCCTGTAGTCCCAGCTACTTGGGAGGCTGAGGCAGGAGAATGGCATGAACCCAGGAGGTGGAGGTTGCAGTGAGCCGAGATTGTGCCACTGCACTCTAGCCTGAGACTAGACCTAGACTCTGTCTCAAAAAAAAGAAATCATCTCGGGACACTGTGTCCTCGGCCGCAGGCACCCCCACCATCTGATGGGGACACAGGCCATGGAGCTTCAGAAAGACTTCCTGTGCACAGTGGGGCAGGTGTAGGGCCCCAGTCTGCACTGGGGGTTTGGAGAGAAGGATGGAGAAGCAAGAGTGAGGGCAGAAGCTGGAAGCCTGGGCTCAGCCAGGGTCTGAAATCCACAAGCACCACCCAGACCCCTCGGCAGGTCAACCAGACCTTCCAGGGCTCTCATGCCGCCTGCCCAGGAGCAGGGGACTCCTGGCATGACCCATGCTGTGCTTTGTGTCTTTGAATGTGTTGCACTAGAAACTTCCTGTAAAAATCCAGATTTCCAAACTTCAATCTTGAAAAGCTGGCCACATGGGGCCCAAAATCCATTGGACACACTTAGGTGGGTCACTCCTAGTCCAGCTGGCCACAGTTCTTACCCTGCATTTTGCCCTTTTGCATTTCCCGCTGGCATCTGGGAGCTTTGCCTTTCCAGCACTGACCAGGACTCCCAGCACTGACCAGGACTCTCCATCCGGCTGGAGGAGCAAGAGCAACCCTCAAAGGAGATCCTGGTGTTGGCTGGGCAGCCAGGGAACTGTGGGTCTTGCACAGAACGGAGGGTGGGAGGACTGTGTAGTGCTCTCTTGGGCCCCAGAATCTGAATGCCCTTCCAGATACTCAGGTGAGGGCAGCAGCCCACCACTGGTCACCTCCAGGCTGTCAGGAAACACCGCCCCTGGTGGCCATATGTGAGTATTACAACCTGGGGGAGCTGGACCCAGGCTCAGAAGGGGACTAGCAGGCAGATAGGGGCTGATCTCACACTGGCTGGGAATGACAGCCTAAGGTCAGTCTGGCTCTTACCTTCCAGACCACACCAGCAGAGAGGCTGCCACCTCAAAGAAGTCACCTCCGCCAAGGATAAAATCCACTTGATCACGATGCATGATCTTTTTAATGTGCTGTTGAATTTGGTTTGCTAATATTTTGGTGAGGATTTTTGCATCTCTGTTCATCAAGGATATTGGCACAAAATTTTCTTTTCTTGTAATGTCCTTGTCTGGCTTTGGTATGAGGGTAATTCTGGTTTCATGAAATGAGTTTGGAAGTGTTCCTTCCTCTTGAATTTTTTGGAAGAGTTTGAGAAGAATCAGCATTAATTCTTTCTTAAATGCTTGGCAGAATTCACCAGCAAAGGCATCAGATATCTTGGGCTATTATTTTTTGGGAGGCGTTTGATTACCAATTCAATCTCCTTACTCATTATTAGTCTGTTCAGATTTTCTAGTTTTTGTTTGTTTGTTTTGTTTTTGTATGTGATTTTTTTTTTTTTTTTTTTTTTTTTTTTTTTTTTTTTTTTTTTTTTTTTTTTTTTTTTTTTTTTGAGGTGGAGTTTTGCTCCCATCACGCAGGCTGGATCTCAGCTCACTGCAACCTCCACCTCCCAAGTTCAAGTGATTCTCCTTCCTCAGCCTCCTGAGTAGCTAGGATTACAGGTTGCACCACCATGCTTGGCTTATTTTTGTATTTTTAGTAGAGACGGGGTTTTGCCATGTTAGCCAGGCTGGTCTCCTGACTTCTGGTGATCCACCCGCCTTGGCCTCCCAAAGTGGTAGGATTACAGGCGTGAGTCACCATGCCCCGTCCAATTTTCTAGTTTTTTTGTGAATCAATCTTGGTTGGCTGTCTGCTTCCAGCAATTTATTCATTTCTAGGTTATCCAATTTGTAGGCATAGTTGTCTATTATAATCTCGTATATTTCTTTGGTATCAGTTGTAATCTTTCCTCTTTCACTTATAATTTTATTATTTATTTGAGTTTTTTGGTTTTTTTTTTTTTAGTCTAGCCTAGGGTTTGTGGGTTTTGTTAACCTTTTCAAAAAAACTCAACTCTTAGCTGTGTTGATCCTGTCTCTCGTTTCTTAAGTCTGTATTTCATTTATTTCTGCTCTGATCTTTCTTTCTTTCCTTCTGCTAACTTTGGGCTTCATTCGTTCCTCATTTTATAGTTCCTCGAGGTGTGAAGTTAGGTTGTTTATTTGAGATCATTCTTAATGTAGGCATTTATTGCTCTAAACTTCCCATCTAGAATCACTTTTGCTGCATTCTATGAGGTTTGGTTGTTGTGTTTCCATTTTCATTTGCCTCAAGATATTATTTTATTTCCCTTTTGATTTCGTATTCCACTCATTAGTTGTTCAGGAGTGTGTTGTTAAATTTGCACATATGTGTAAAATTTCCACTTTTCCTCCTGTTATTGATTTCTAGTTTTATACCATTGTGGTTGGAAACGATACTTGATAAGATTTCAGTCTTCTTGTATGTGTTAAGACTTGTTTTGTGAGCTAACATATGATCTTTCCTGGAGACTGTTCCATGTGCACTTTACAAGAATGTGTGTTCTGCTGCCATTGGATGGAATGTTCTGAATCTATCTGTTAGGGCCATTTGGTCTGTAATGTTGCTCAAGTCTGCTGTTTTCTTATTGATTTTCCAGCTGGATAATCTGTCCACTGTTTAAAGTGTTGAAATCCTCTACTATCGTAATCTATTTTCCCTTCAGTTATGTTAATATTTGCTTTACATAGTTGGGTGCTCCCATGTTGGGTATATATATTATATATGTGTGTGTGTGTATATATGTATATATGTGCGTATATGTGTGTGTGTGTGTGTGTATATATATATATATATATA
>NW_016803673.1:2080397-2090258 GCF_001698545.2 Rhinopithecus bieti | reverse complement strand
GTTTACGCCATTCTCCTGCCTCAGCCTCCCGAGTAGCTGGGACTACAGGCGCCCGCCACTTCGCCCGGCTAGTTTTTGTATTTTTAGTAGAGACGGGGTTTCACCGTGTTAGCCAGGATGGTCTCGATCTCCTGACCTCGTGATCCGCCCGTCTCGGCCTCCCAAAGTGCTGGGATTACAGGCTTGAGCCACCGCGCCCGGCCCTGAGTAGATAATTTAATCCATTTAAAGTAATTATTAATAGGTAGGGACTTACTACTGCCATTTTGTTAATTGCTTTCTGATTGTTTTGTAGTCTCGGTCCTTTATTCCTCTCTCACTCTCTTTGTGAGATTTTTTTTTTGGTAGTGGCATCTTTGATTCCCTTTTATCTTCTGTGGGTCTACTACAGTTATTTTTCTTTGTGGTTACCAGGAGGTTTACCTACAACATTTTATAGGTGTAACAGTTTATTTTAAGCTGATAACAACTAAACTTTAGCCACATACAAAAACTCTACACTTTAATTTCTCCTCTTTCACATTTTGTGTTATTGGGGTCATCCGTTACATCTTTTATATAGTGTGTATCCCTTAACAAATTATTGCTGTAATTATTTTTAAATTTTTTATCTTTTAATTTTATACTAGAGTTAAAAATAACTTATGTGTCACCATTACAATATGCTATGCTTTGGATGTTTTTGTCTTCTACAAAATTCATATTAAAACTGAATCCCCAATGCAACTGTATTGGGAAGTGTGTCCTCTGGGGTTGTTTAGGCCATGATGATTCTGCCATTATAAAAGGGCTTGATGGAAGAAGTTTGTCCTCTTTTGCTCTTCTACCCTCTGCCTCTGCCATGTGAGACTGTAGCAAGAAGGCCCTCACCAGACACCAGATGCTGATGCCTTGATCTGGGACTCCCCAGTTTCCAAAACTGTGAGAGATACATTTTTATTCTTTATAAATTACCCAGTCCGTGTCATCCTGTTACGGCAATGCAAAATGGACTAAGACACAGTGGCAGCATACTCCCAATTTGACTATATTTTTGTCTATACAGAGATTTTATACTTTCGTGTCTTCATGTTGTTACTGTCCTTTCATTTCAACTTGAAAAACTCCCTTTAGCATTTCTTCTAAGGCAGTGATAATGAACTCCCACAGTTTTTGTTTATTTGGGAAAGTGTTTATCTCTCCTTCATTGCTGGACATCTTTCCCAAGGTTGACAGTTTTATCCTTTCAGCCCTGTGACTATATTTCCCTCACTACTTCCAAAGTTATCTGTCTTTGACTTTTGAGAATTTCTCTTTTTTGAAGATTTCTTTTATTTTTAATTTCTGTGGGTACACGGTAAGTGTATATATTTATGGGGTACATGAGCTGCTTTGATACAGTTATGCAATATGAAATAGGCACATCATGGAGAATGGGGTATAAATCCCCTCAAGTATTTATTCTTTGAGTTACCAACAATCTAATTACACTAAGTTATTTTAAAGTGTACAACTAAGTTAATTTGACTTCTACCTTTCCCATGTGGATACCCTTTACATCTTTCTCTTGTCTGACTGTTCTAGCTATGACTTCTAGTACTACATTGAATAAGAGTGGTGACAGTGGCATCCTTGTCATGTTTCAAATTTTAGAGGAAAGGGTTTCAGTTTTTCCCCATTCAGTATAATCCTAGCTGTGTGTCTTTTGTATATGGCTTTTATTATGTTGAAGTATGTTCCTTCTATCCCCAGTTTTTTTCTTTGTTTGTTTGTTTGTTTTTTGAAATGGAGTCTCGCTCTGTAGCCCAGGCTGGACTGCAGTGGTGCAATCTTGGCTCACTGCAAATTCTGCCTCCTGGGTTCACGCCATTCCCCTGCCTCAACCTCCTGAGTAGCTGGGACTACAGGCACCCACCACCACACCTGGCTAATTTTTTGTATTTTTAGTAGAGACGGGGTTTCACCATGTAGCCAGGGTGGTCTCGATTTCCTGACCTCATGATCCACCCACCTCAGCCTCCCAAAGTGCTGGGATTACAGGCATAAGCCACCAAGCCCGGCCCTTCTATCCCCAGTTTTTTTACTTTTATTTTTAATTATGAAAGACGTTGAATTTTATTAAATGCTTTTTCAGCAGCAGTTGAAATGATCATGTGGTTTATATTCTTCATTCAATGTATCACGTTGACTGATTTGCATATGTTGAACCATTTGCATATGATGTATCCCACTTTGTCGTGATGAATGATCTTTCTAATGTATTGCTGAATTTGGTTTTAGTATTTTACTGAAGACTGTTACATCAATATTCATCAGAGATACTGGCCTGTAGTTTTCTTTTTATGACGTGTCTTTGTCTAGTTTCAGTATCAGGGTAATACTGGCCTCATAGAATGACTCTGAAAGTATGCTCTTACTGAATTGGCCCCTTTATCATTATATAGTGACCTTCTTTGTCTCTTGTCTCTTATTACAGTTTTTGTCTTGAAATCTATTTTGTCTGATATAAGTATAGCAACTCCTGCTCTTTGGTTTCCATGGAATATCTTTTTCCATCCATTTATTTTAAATCTATGTGTGTCTTTATAGGTGAAGTATGTTTCTTGTAGGCAACAGATCAATGGTCTTGTTTGTTCATCCATTCAGCCAGTCTATGTCTTTTGATCGGAGAGTTTAGTCCATTTACATTTAATGTTATTATTGATAAGTAAGGGCTTATTCCTGCCATTTTGATTTATTTTCTGGTTGTTTTGTGGTCTTCTCCTTCTATTTTTACTCTCTGTCTTCCTCTAGTGAAAGTGATTTTCTCTGGTGATATGATTTATTTCTTGCTTTTTATATGTTGTGTATCCATTGTATGTTTTTTGGTTTGAGGTTACCATGAGACTTGCAAATACTATCTTAATCTTATAACCCATGATTTTAACCTGATAACAACTTAACACTATCTGCATAAACGAGCAAACAAGAAGAAAACTAATAAAAACTCTGTGCCTCAACTTTGTCCCCGTTTTTTTTTTTAACTTTTGTTGTTTCTGTTTCTGTTTTATTATACTAAGTATGTCCTGAAAAGTTGTTGTAGTTATTCTTTTTGATGGGTTGTTTCATCTTTCTACTTAGGGTAAGAGTAGTTTACACACCACAGTTAACAGTGTTATAATATTCTGTGTTCTTCTGTGTACTTACTATCACCAGTGAGTTTTGTACCTTCCAGTGATCATTTATTGCTTATTAATGTCCTTTTCCTTCTGATCAAATTACTCCCTTTAGCATTTCTTGTAGGACAAGTCTGGTGTTGGTGAAATCCCTAAGCTTTTGTTTGTCTGGGAAAGTCTTTCTCCTTCATGTTTGAAGGATATTTTCACTGGATATATTATTCTAGGGTAAAAGGTTTTTTTTTTTTTTTTTTTTCTTTCACCACTTTAAATATGTCATGCCACTGTCTCCTGGCCTGTAAGGTTTCTACTGAAAAGTCTGCCACCAGACGTATTGGAGCCCCATTGTATGTTATGTGTTTCCTTTCTCTTGCAGCTTTTAGGATCTTTTCTTTATCCTTGACCTTTGGGAGTTTGATTATTAAATGCCTTGAGGTAGTTTTCTTTGGATTAAATCTGCTTGGTGTTCTATAACTTTCTTGTACTTGGATATTGATCTCCTTCTCTAGGTTTGAGAAGTTCTCTATCATCCCTTTCAATAACTTTCTACCCCTATATGTTTCTCTACCTCCTCTTTAAGGCTAATAACTCATAGATTTGCCCCCTTTGAGGTTATTTTCTAGATCCTGTATGTGTGTTTCATTGCTTTTATTCTTTTTTGTCTCCTCTGATTGTGTATTTTCAAATAGCCTATCTTCGAGCTCACTAAGGCTTTCTTCTGCTTGATCAATTCTGATGTTAAAGGACCCTGGTGCATTCTTCAGTACACCAACTGCATTTTTCAGCTTCAGAATTTCTGCTTGATTCTTTTAAATTATTTCAGTATCTTTGTTAAATTTTTCTGATATAATTCTGAATTCCTTCTCTGTGTTTATCTTGAGTTTCTTTAAGTTTCCTCAACACAGCTATTTTGAACTCTCTGTCTGAAAGGTCACATATCTCTGTTTTTTCAGAATTGGTTCCTGGTGCCTTATACTTAGTTCATTTGGTGAGGTCATGTTTTCCTGGATGGGGTTGATGCTAGCAGATATTTTTTGGCATCTGGGCATTGAAGAGTTATTTATTATAGTCTTCTTTGTCTGGGCTTATTTGTAGCCACCCTTCTTGGGAAGGCTTTCCAGATTTTGAAAAGACTTGGATGTCATGATCTAAGCTGTATCTGCTTTAGGGGACACCCCAAGCTTACCAACTCTGTGGTTCTTGCAGACTCGTAGAGGTACTGCCTTGATGGTCTTGGAAAAGATCCAGAAGAATTCTCTGGATTATCAGGCAGAGACTCTTGTTCTCTTCCCGCTCTTTCTCCCAAACAGAGTCTTTCTCTCTCTGTTCTGAGTCACCTAAAGCTGGGGATGGAGTGGCAAAAGCACCCCTGTGACCACCACCACTATGACTGCACTGGGTCAGACCTGAAGCCAGTACAGCACTGGGTCTTGCCCAAGGCCTGCTATAGACTCCATGGCTATTGCCTATGTTCACTCAAGGCCCTGAGGCTCTATAATCGGCAGGTGGAAAAGCCAGCTAGGCCTGTGTCTTTCCCTTCAGGGCAGCAAGGTCCCCTAGGTCTCAGGTGGGTCCAGAGGTGCCATCTGGGAGTCAGGGACTAGCATTAAAAAGTTTAGAAGTCTACTTGGTGTTCTACTGTGTTGTGGCTAAGCTTGCACTCAAACCACAAGAAGCAGTCCTTCCCACTCTTCCCTCTCCTTTCCAAAGGCAGAGGAGCCTCACCCCATAGTCACCACGACCCCAGGCCATGAGGACTACCAGCCAGTGTTCCCTTAAGACCCAAGGTCTCTTAAGTCAGCTTGTGGTGAATGCTACCTGGCCTGGGACTCACCGTTCAAGGCAATGGGCTCTCCTCTGGCCCAAAGCACATCCAGAAATGCTGTCCAAGAGTCAAGTCCTGGAATTGAGCACTCCAATAGCCCACTTGGTGCTCTACCCCACTGTGGCCATGCTGGTACCAGAAGCCAGCAAGTCTCAGAGGCTCGCCCAAGGCCCTCAACATAGTACCTGGGTATCACTGCTGGTTATTCAGGGCCCAAGGGCTCTTCAGTTAGCAGGTGATTGAGAATGCTTCCAGGACTGGGTCCTTTACTTCAAAGTAGCAGGT
This sequence comes from Rhinopithecus bieti, assembly GCF_001698545.2. Lineage (NCBI taxonomy): Eukaryota > Metazoa > Chordata > Mammalia > Primates > Cercopithecidae > Rhinopithecus > Rhinopithecus bieti. Next base: position 2,085,014 of record NW_016803673.1, on the reverse strand, counting down.
TCCCTTCTGACCCAGGGTGTGTCTAGAAATGTCATCTGGGAACTTGGCCTGGAACAGGGGCCTCATGACTCTGACCAGTGCCCTATCTTGCTGTGGCTGAGCTGGTATCCAAGATGCAAGACAAAGTCCTCCCCACTCTTCCTTGTCCTCTCCTCAAGTGGAAGAAAGGGGTCTCTTTTAGACCTACAAGGTGTGCAGCCTAGGGTTAGGGGAGGGCTGATGCCAAAACCCTCTTGGCTGCCCCAGCTGGTGTCTCAGTATGTTGTATGCTCCCCTGCCCCTGCCCCTGTCCCACGAGTGCACTGTCTCTGGGCCTAGTTCAGCACTGGGACTCACCTAAGAGTTGCAGTCCTTACGTTGAAGACCTAGATTACCTCTCAAGTTTACTTGCAGACACAAACCCCAGTGTCTCTTCAAATATTGCTTCTCATCCATTCTACTTTCTCATCCCTTTTACTTTCTTCTTCTGGAATTTGTCTAAATTATATGTACGTTGGAACTTCTCCTTCCATCTCCATCTTCATTAGTTTCATCTCTACATCGACAGGGATGTCATTAGAACTATTTTCCAGTTCACTGATTCTTTCTTGTCTAATCTGAGGTTAAACCCATACATTGTGATATAAATATCTGTGGTACAAAAGGGCTGCTTGACCTGAGACTTCACTGTGATGAACAGCAAGACACCAAGGGCCATTTTCCTTCTCTCAGAGAGACTGCTCCAAAATCCAGCTTCCTCCAGGACCAATAACTTCCTTCTTTTAGCAAAGGGAGGTACAAGTTCCCCTGCACTCCAAGGTCCTGGGGGGCTGGGCAGCAGGCATTTTTTGAAAACTCCCAGAAGCCACTGGAACTCAAGTCATTTCCATGTTTCCTCCACCTGACAAGCCATTTTCTCATGCTTCCACTATAAGAAGGTAGTCACGGGGTGGGGGCGACAGCATCTTTCTCTGGAATGCAAACCCACTGTGTGTCTAGCAGTGGCATTGGCCTTCCTGCGCACCTTGTAAATGTCCCCCCAACTGCACCTCTTCCTTGGGTCACACCATATGATGTAGTTACCATTCCAAATCCAATTTCCTGCCAGTTCCAACCCAGATTTTGCAGCACTTGAAGTTCTGCTTGATCTTTTCCCAACTGACTTGGTTATTTTCAGTTTCTTGCTCTTTACACATATTTCCAATCCCTTCTATTCTACATTACACACAACTACTTTGTATTCTGCTTCTGTGGATCTGATTCTGCACCCCGTGGTTTTTGCTGCCTCTGTGCAATGCATCTTGTTTCCTTGTGTGATCTATGCTTTTTGACAGTTAATGTGTATTTCTTAGAACATTACCCCTGGGGATTATTGGAGGCTGAAAGTGGATTTGCATTTCCTTTTTCCAGGCACCCAGGAGAGCCAAAATCCCCGTATTCTACTTTAAACTCTGAGCTCCAGGTTTTTCAGAACCAAAGGAAGTGTAATTTCAGGCTGGAACCTTCTTAGGTGTCAAATCAGAGTTGCACATCGTATTACTGGCGTGGTGCAAAGTACCACACACTCCACAGCCGGAACAATTTGTTGTCTTATAGTTCTGGAGGCCAGAAGTCCAAGATACAAGCGTCGGCCGGGTGGGTTCCTTCTGGAGGCTCTAGGGGAGAATCTGTTCCATGTTGCTCCCCTAGTGCCTGGTGGTTGCCGGCAATCTTTGATGTTCCTTAGCTTGTAGGTATGTCACCCCAATCTCTGTCCCCATCTTCACATGGTGTTTTGTGTGCAGGTCTCTGTGTCCAACTTTCCCCTTTCTACAAGGACCCCGGTCATACTGGATTGGAGTCCACCCTAATGACCTCATCTTAAACTGATTACATCTGTAAAGACCCTATTCCCAAAGAAGGTCACATTCACAGGTATTGAGAGTTGGAAGTTTCAAGATGGCGGGGGCACAATGCAATCTGTAACACGTACTCTCAGGTTAGTTCTGTTTCCACCTACTGTCAAGGTACAAGAAAGAGAATTTCCTTTGCAATCCCTTGGTGGTGGTGGTGGTGGCGGCAGTGTGTGTATGCGGGTGGGTATATTACTACTCTTCCTGACATTGGGGGTGAGGCCTGTTGGGGGTCCCGGCTTTAAAGAGGGGCTTGCCTTGGGCAGGCCCTGGGTTTTGTCTTGCTCGCACACCCACTCAGGTGATAAAGATTGGCCCTTAAGCTCACCCAGCTGGGCAGACACCCATAAGGAGGAAGCCAGCCCGCGTGTCTGAATTCCTGCCTTTACTTCAGCATCTGTTTTTTGTTTCTTTATCAGCAGCTCATTGATGGAATTACAAATACGTTCCCAGTGTTTTCGTTGTCTTGTCAGAAGGGTTGATCACGATATGTACCCTACTGCAGAAGACAGAGTAATGGTCTCCCCTCCCCACCAAAGATATCCAGGTTCCAGACTATGTCACAGTCTGGAACCTGTCAATATGTTACCTTTCACTGCAAAAGAGACTTTGCAGGTGTGACTCAGGGAGATTGTCCTGGATAATCCGGGTGGGTGAATCTAATCATGTAAGTCCTGAAAAGTGGAGACCCCTTCCCAGCTGTAACCAGAGGGAGACAGATGTGACTTTGAAAGAGCGGTCAGAGATGTCACTATGCTGCCTTTGAAGATGGAGCAGGGGGCCATGATTCAACAGATGCAGCAGTTTCTAGAAGCTGCAAAAGGGAAGGTAATGGTTTCCCCCTGGAGCCTCCAGGAAGGAACATAACTCTGCTGATGCCTCCATTTTAGTCCAGTGAGACCTAGGCTGGGCTTCTATGACCTACAGAACCATACAGCGATAGCAAAATAAATGCACTCACACACTGCTGGAAGCAGAAGGCAAGCCTCTGGAGACAGCATGCATTGCTCCTTCCGTGTGCGGAAACTGTATCATCATTAATTTTTTTTTATCTTCCTCACCCTTCCTTTCGTTTGTCTTCATCCAACTTTAATTCATTATCTTTCTTGATGTTTGTATTTGTGCTGTGAAGTCTACTTATGCCTCCATCACGTGATTTTCCAGGTAAAAGTCAAGAAATATCATTGAACCCCGACAAACCGAGGAAACCAGTGCCCCGTCCTCCCCCACCCGCTCCTATTTCCCTTCCCCACTGTTTTTATGTCTTTTTGTCTTGCTTTCCTCTAATTTAGTCTTGAGGCCTCTCTCTGGAGAGGTCATATCCATGTCATCCACCTTCCAGGAGAGGCTGGACCCAGAGGAGAGTGAGGCTGGGGCATGTGGCTCAGGTGGACACAGAGGAGGCAGTGGCACAGGACACATGGAATCAAAGCAGTGCGCTCCTTCCAGATCCAGAGAGAAAGGGCTGTGCCTCTCGGGGCTGATAACGGTGGATGGTCCAGGACACCCACACTCCCACCGGTGAGGAGCGGGGGCGGAGGGAGAGAGGGAGGGGGAGAGAGAGAGAGAGAGAGACCAACCCATGACCAAAGCCTTTATTGGGGTCCAGGGTGTTACAGCTTTCCCACAAGGGTTCTAATTGGTGGGGATAGGACAGGCAGCCTCATGATCCGTGGTCGCCGACTATGACTGAGAGGCCATCACTGTGGCCTATTTGCACGGCCACACAGGGGGTGCCTCGGTCCGGCAGGTTGTTCCGGCTGTCCCACAGCGAGGTGGTCACCAGGAGGCGGTAGCACAAGACAGATGTCTGGATTGAGACACTGAGGAACTGGGGGAGTGCTGCAGGTGCAGAACCATCAACTGTGTCCAGGCACAGTGGCTCACGCCTGTAACACCAATACTTTGGGAGGCCGAGGCGGGTGGATCACTTGAGCTCAGGAGTTTGAGACTAACCTGGCCAACATGGTGAAACCCCATCTCTACTAAAAATACAAAAATTAGCTGGGTGTGGTGGCGGACGTCTGTAATCCCAGTCACTTGGGAGGCTGAGGCAGGAGAATCACTTAACCCAGGAGGCGGAGGTTGCACTGAGCCAAGATTGTGCCACTGCACTCCAGTCCGGGCAACAAAGCGAGACTCCGTTTCAAAAACACAAACAAAAACAACAATAAAAAAAACTGTCAACTGTGTCAAGGGTGACCAAGCTCTGCTTCTGGTGTGAGAGAGTTAAACTTATATTCAAAATGGACATCAAAGCAACATACAGGTATAAGAGCTCACTATACTTCTTTACATTAGTGATTGCCTTCTGCAGGGCTTATCACAGTTGCCTAGCAGCACTACCTCTTCCACCGTGTTTAAGACTTGTTTCTGTGCTTTCTCCAATTTCTTTCTTTCAAGTCTGGTATTGAAGACATGGAATGCTCAAATACACAGAGGAGGCTGCACAGGCCCGTTCAAGAACCAGAGCATCCAGAAGTAATTCACATGCTGTGAACTGGCTTTTCTTTTCTTCCTTTTCTTTTGACTTTTTTCTCCTTTGCTATTTGAAGTGTTTTAGTTTCACGAGAGTCTTTCAGGGTAGAAGTAATCTAAATACCTATGTGTCCGGAAAACATCATCTTTTTTTATAAAAATAAATGTTCTGTACAATTTATTAAAGGTTGATTTCCGAAACTTTAAAATCTTCAGGTTATTTTTTTTTTTTTTTTTTTTGAGACGGAGTCTCGCTCTGTCGCCCAGG
>NW_016803673.1:2027377-2077877 GCF_001698545.2 Rhinopithecus bieti | reverse complement strand
GAGCGAGGGGAGGGACAGAACAAGGGGAGGAATGGAGCAAGGGGAGGAACAGAACAAGGGGAGGAATGGAGCGCGGGGAGGGACGGAGGGAGGGCAGAGACTGAGGGGGGGGAGGGATGTGCTCGCCCAGAGCCCCCATGCCTGGTAGAAGAAAACAGTCAGTAAACAGGAGCTATTTTATTGTCTCTCAGAATGCAGGGCCCCATCACTTCTCCCTGACTCAGCCTCTGATCACCAGCCTGGGACGCCCGCTCTACGGTCAGCTGTCCAGGGGCCGCCCTGCACCTACACCTGCCTGCCACCCCCAGGGGGCCAGAAGCAGCAGGGAGGGCTGTGTGAGGAGGGTGGGGCCGGGTCAGGCAAGGGGTCCCTCCTGGGGACTCGGCTGTCATACCAGTGAATGGGGGCAAGGCCAGGAGAGATGAGCATGGTCCAGCCTGCACGTTTGGGAGAAGAAGGCTCGGCCCAAGGGAGAGGTTCCCAGTGTTGGAAGCTCCTGGAGAAGGGGGTATTTTCACCCTGCCCATTGGGTCTGCCTCCCAGCAGCCTCAGTGGTGGCGAAGGCTGGCCAGGGTCCAGTCTGCAGGAAGGGTGGGAGACCCAGGGGCTGGCCTGAGAAGCAGAAAGTCATTGCTTAGGAGCTGGGTGCTGCCCGAACAGAAACGTGGACTCTGGCATCAGACCGAGCTGTGCAGGGGTCACGTGTGGCCTTGGACGAGTCACTTCACGTATTGCAGCCTCAGTTTCCACCTCTAGAAAATGGGCTGTTTCCTGACTGGGCACTGGCCAGAGCTGTAAGGGGATTTCTGTTCTCTCTCATGGTTCTGTGGCAGGAGCTCCAGCAGCCACTGTGGACCATGAGGCGGCCACAAGGAGGGAAGGGCATGCTGAGGACGGGAGATCAGGGAGGAAGAGCCTATGAGGACGAGGGATCAGAAAGGAGGAGCCTCTGAGGATGGGGGATCAGGGAGGATCCGCCTCTGAGGACGGGGGATCAGGGAGGAGGAGCCTCTGAGGATGAAGGATCAGGGAGGAGCATCTGAAGATGGGGGATCAGGAAGGAGGAGCCTCTGAGGATGGCAGATCAGGAAGGAGGAGCCTCTGAGGACGAGGGATCAGAAAGGAGGAGCCTCTGAGAATGGGGGATCAGGAAGGAGGAGCCTCTGAGGACGAGGGATCAGGAAGGAGGAGCCTCTGAGGATGAGGGATCGGGAAAGAGGAGCCTCTGAGGACGGAAAATCAGGGAGGAGCCTCTGAGGACGAGAGATCGAGGAGGAGGAGCCTCTGAGGACGGGGGATCAGGGAGAAGCCTCTGAGGATGGGGGATCGGGAAGGAGGAGCCTCTGAGGACGGGAGATCGGGAAGGAGGAGCCTCTGAGGATGAGGGATCAGAAAGGAGGAGCCTCTGAGGACAGGGGATCAGGAAGGAGCCTTGAGGATGGGGGATCGGGAAGGAGGAGCCTCTGAGGATGGGAGATCGGGGAGGAGGAGCCTCTGAGGACAGGGGATCAGGAAGGAGAAGCCTCTGAGGACGAAGGATCAGGGAGGAGCCTCTGAGGACGGGGGATCAGGGAGGAGCCTCTGCGGACGGGGGATCAGGGAGGAGCCTCTGAGGATGGGGGATCAGGAAGGAGGAGCCTCTGAGGACGGGGAATCAGGAAGGAAGATTCCCCCTGAGGCAGGGGAGCAGGGAGGGGGGAGCCAGGGTTCCTGATGACTCAGGGACCAGGGCAAGGCAAAGGAGCCTAGTGCTGCTGCCTCTGGACGGTCCTCCATGAGGGGAAGGAGAAATAAATCTCTCATTTTCTATTTTGGTTTTCTCTATCTTACACCACAGAACCCACCAAAATGGAGGTTTTTTTTGTTTTTTGGTTTTTTTTACATTCAGGGTCTTGCTCTGTTGCCCAGGCTGGAGTACAGTGGTGCAATCACAGCTCACTGCAGCTTCGACCTCCTGGGCTCAAGTGATCCTCCCACCTCACCCTCCTGAGAAGCTGGGACCAGAGATGTGCACCACCATGCCCAACTATTAAAAAAAAAAAGTGTCGTAGAGACAGTGTCTCACTATGTTGCCCTGGCTGGTCTCAACTCCCTGGGCTCAAGCCATCTTCCCACCTCAGCTTCCCACCTCAGCCTACCAAAGTGCTAGAATGACAGATGTGTGCCACTGCACTGAGGCTATTTTTATCTTCAATATACGTGTAAAGAAACAGGGGCTCAGGAGGTACCCAAGTGATGGGGCAGGAATTCCAGTCCCATTTGTATGCCCGATGCCACTTGGAGAATTCCAGGGCACCGCATGGGAAACCCGTGGTGCTATGCCAGCCGGGAGGTGGCCATGGCACCATTACCTCCTTCTCTCTCAGACCCTGCTGAGGTTGGGCCATGCTGAGATCCAAGCAACCCAGTCAGACAGACCCTGCTGGACTTAGGTGGAGGAATCCAGCCATCCCCTCCTCCCCTGGCATGAAAGGCTGACCACTCCTGCAGAAAAGAACTCAGGTTTATTTGCAAGTAAAAACCATGGTCTGAAAAAAACCCATTGGTAAATGTACAGTTTGTGTCCATTTGGGGTTGCCACCAGCGTGGGGGGAGGGGGGCCCAGATCCCTGACCCGCATGCATCGGGCTCCCACATGTTCACAGCTAATCTCAGGCCTCTGCAGTTTAGCCCCCGGCAGAGGACACCCCGTCTCCTGCTGAAAACCATCAGACTTCCCGGCTGCACTCAGCCCTCCAACCCTCCTGCCTTTGTGCAGTGCAAAAACCAAACCAAACCAAATACAAATCTCAAAACAAACAAACACAAAACAAAAAAGTTCACGAAAGGTCAGGGTTCTAAATTATTTTTTCTCAGTGTCCTTTGTGATCATGATGACTTATTTGTCAACAAACTAAAATATACATCATTTTCTTGCTATTATAAAATCTCTTATTATTCACAGATATATAACGGGAGATTTGGATGAAATAATTACAAACTTTTTTCCCCTTAAAAAAACAAACAAGCCAAAAAAACACAACACAACAAAAACCCCAAAACCAAAACACAAGACCTTTCTGACGACAGTCAACACAGGGGCTACTGGCTTCCTCCCCTCCATCCTCGGCGCCTGCTGGGCCGTGGGGCACAAAGTGCTAGGTGTACCCTGACACGCAGGCCCCAGGGTGCTCTCTCCCAGGCCGACTCCTCGCTTCCCCTGCCCTGCCTCCACCTCCCCTCATTTCCCAAGCCTTTGTCGAGGGCCACTCTCATCCTGCCGCTCCCCATCCCCGTGACTCCTCCCACCTCTTCCCTACGCCCCAGAAGCATAAGGCTCAGAGGTCACAAGGCCAAACTCAGAAGAAGCCCGCAGGTCCCCAGCGCCACCCACAGCAGGGATCAGCCTCCCCCACACCCAACCTGGGCCAGGCACCTCCCATAGGCTGTGCAGCTGGCCAGAGGGATAAGGGGCTACAGGAAGCCCAGGTCTCAACAGAGGCTTTGGCAAGGAGCTGGGAGGGAGACACTGCTGCCAGGTAGAGAAACCAGGGTCTGGCTAACCCAGCCGGAGGTCAAAGGCCAGGAGTTGTGGCTGGGGGAGGTAATGGGGTAGAACCACTCCCAAGAGCACTTACTCTGAGTTGCCCAAGGCCCAGTTTGAAGGCTGCAGGGACCCTTGGAAGGAAGCCCTGCCAGGGGCTAGAACCAACCTCTCATGCCAAGGCTGGGCAGACCCTCAGGGACCACCCTGCAGGACAGCAGAGGGGCCTCCTGGAGAAGGACCTGGCAGGGATCTAGAGAGGAGAAATCCCTGTTTTCTTCCCTGCCCATTTCAGGGTTTTTACAAAAGATGTACTGACCTGGCAGCAGGGCCGGGGCCAGGCAAACACCTTCCCGGGACTCCAGAAAGGGTCTCTCAGAGAGAAGGCAGGAAACAGTACCACTGACCAGGGAGCAGGGTTGGAATTTCATCCTCCTAAAGGCTCCTCCCAAGAGAGGGGCCTGCCCTGTGGGGTCTGGGTGTGCCCCTGGCATGGAGGGGAGTGGGGGAGTCAGGGAAGTCTGGGGAGCCAGAGTGGCTGCAGAGGGCCACCGTAGTGCTCTCTCCTCCTGCGCCCTAGCACAGTGGGGCAAGTGGGCCCACAGTGAACAGCCTGGCTCTGGTCCCATCTGCCTCCCGAGGCCTGACACCTCCCCCTGGGAGCAGCAGGAAAAGACAGGCAAGGCTGAGTCCAGGGGCTAAGCAGAGGGGCTGGGGGCAGGTCCCCTCTGCTGTCCCTAGCCCTTCCTGGGACAGCATCTGCTGTTCAAACCTAGGCTCCTGACCGCCATCTCAGTTGGACGGGGGCAGGCGATGGGCTTCCGGCCTCAGCTGCTACCCAGAGCCTGGCTTGCAGTGCTGCTGGTGCCCCCTCCTCTGTGCTCTGGGTGGGGCGAGCCCAGGTTTCCTCTATGTACAATAGCATACCCAGTGATGGGTCGCCAAGGGCAGGCTGACAGTGAAACGGTTCGAGTTTAGGATTCTCAACACCCTTCCCATCCCTGTGGGTAGTGGAAGACTGGGAGGTTGGTATTTCCCCTCTGAGTCACAGAGGAGCTAGAGACAGACTTCAGGGCTGGGGTGACTCTCCCAAGAAAATCTGTGCGTCTTGTCCACGTTCCTGCCGTCACTGGATGCCCTCCTCTTCTACGTACGTTGAAGGAAACCAGCCAATCTGAAAAAGATGGCAGGATCGTGTCTGTGTGTGTGTGTGTGTGTGTGTGTGTGTGTGTGTGTGTAAGCAGGTGTGTGCATGTCTGTGTTGGGGTAGGGGCAAGTAGAGACTCATAAAGATAGGGGGTCCTTGGGAAGTGCAGAGTTCTCCGCAAGGCCTGCAATTCAGAAGCACCTGATGGAACCATTGCCCAGGAATAAAAGGAACCCAGAAAAACACCACCCTTGGCCAATTTAAGATGTTCTGCCCACCCTCCACCTGCCAGTCAGAAAAAAAATAAATTCTCCTGAGGAAAAGAACATCACCCAGAACAGCTACAGTTTTTTTCTTAATACACAAGCTTGGCATTCAGTCAGGACCAAATGACAAAAACCAACAGAAAAAGCAGGCAGTAGAAATTATAACCACAGGTATTGAGGTCATCTGTCAGGGGAGATAAATAACTCTAATTACTGAGCTATTTGGGTTTAAGTAAGTAATCTAACTTTATTTTCTATTTGTCACATCTACTCCTTTTTTCTTCTCTCTTGCCTACTTTTGAATTAACGTATTTTTAATTCTACTTCCCCTGCCCTACATTGGTTTGTTAGTTACATACTTTTTTTCTTAAGTGGTAACCTTACACCAGAGATTCCCTTAAATGAGTACTTTTTTACTATTTCCCAGGCAATGCAAGGAAGGACCTTGCAACTTTTGATTGTATCCATTTTCCTTCCAACTTTTGTGCAAGTGTCATCATGTATCTTAATTCTATATATGTTCAAACCTTAGAAGACATTGTTTTTGTTTTAGGCAGTTGTGCTCGTTTAGATTTACCCCGTGTTTACCTTTCCCAGGGCTCCCCATTTCCTCTTGCATTATTGTATTTCCACCCAAGACCATTTCTCTGCTGGCTGACATCCCCTCTCTTTCATATTTTTTAAAGTTTATCTGCTATTAATGAAGTCTCAGTTTCTGTTGAATCTAAATGGATGAAAAGGCAGATAATTTTACCAGAGAACCTAAATCAGAAGTCAAATAGAAATCCTAGAACTGAAAAATATAATGAATGAAATGAAGAATCCAATAGAGGGATTTAGACAAAGCAGAAGAGAAGATGCATAAACGGTAAGACAGGTCACTAGAAAGTGACTAGATAGAAAACCAGAGAGAAAAAAGGACGAAAAACACATAAAATTGTGGGAATAATATGAGGCCATGGCAAAAAGTTCTAACATCCATGTGAATGAAGTCCGACAAGGAGAAAAGAGAGAAAATGGAACAGACACGCTGTCTGCAGATACTATTCTGGCTGAGAAATTTCCAAAAGTGATGGACATCAAGCCACAGGTTGAAAAAAATCTCTGCAAATCCTAAGCAGAATAAATAAAGAGAAAATCACACCTAGGCATATTACAGTAAAACGAACTCAAAACTTCAAAATGAACTCAAAACAACTCACAGAAAGGAACTAGGTCTCCTTGGAAAAATGACTGATTCCTGGGGGAGAATGAATAAGTACAAGAGAAAAGAAAGTTTTCCTTACAGTAGAATGCCAACTAATATCTATAGATAGTAAAAAAAAAAAAAAAAATCACTATTTTTTCAGCCATAATAGAAATAATAGAACAGATAAAATTCATCAAGGGAAGATAAAACTAGTACATTAAAGTTTGAAGAGGAACAGGACATTTACTTAACTTCAAAGTATTACCCCACACATTTCTTGCTAATGACAGGCAAACTTCACAGTAGAAGAACATAGCAAATATAATCTTAAACACATGATCAAAGTTAATGTCACAAATAATGAGACAAACTGGTATAACTCATCTCCTAACAGGACACTACAGCACTGAGAAAGTGCCAACGTCCCCATTGTGGTGTTCCCCATGCAACCTCAATCTAATCATGAAGAAACGTCAAACCCAAATGGAGAGATATACTATAAAAATAGTTGGCTGAAACGCTTCAAAAACGTACAAGTCATGTAAGGCAGAGAAAGGCTGAGGAATATTTTAGATTAAAGAGAGTTAAGGATCACAGCAGTTCATGATCCCGGATTGGATCCAGGACCAGGAGAAAAGAGCTAGAGAAGACATGATTGGGATGACTGGTAAGATTTGAATCGGGACAGTGGATTAGATAATTGTATTATATCAAAGGGGAATGTCCTTGGTCTTAGGAAATACTTAGGGGTAAAGAAATACGATTTCTGCAATTTACTCTCTAATGAGTTAGAGAGAAATAGACACACACACACACACACACACACACACACATACAGTGCAAATGATAAAGCAAAGGGGGCAAAACATTCACAACTGGTAAATCTGGGCAGGTTACTCTCACTTTTAAGAGGAAATTTTGAAATTTTATGTTTGAAATTTTGTTTCAAAATTATAAGTTACAAACATTTTACAATGTGAATATTTAAAAAGAAAGTGAAATAAGGATGATTTTAGATTCAACAGAAACTGAGACTTCATTAATAGCAGATAAACTTTAAAAAATATGAAAGAGAGGGGATGTCAGCCAGCAGAGAAATGGTCTTGGGTGGAAATACAATAATGCAAGAGGAAATGGGGAGCCCTGGGAAAGGTAAACACGGGGTAAATCTAAATGAGCACAACTGCCTAAAACAAAAACAATGTCTTCTAAGGTTTGAACATATATAGAATTAAGATACATGATGACACTTGCACAAAAGTTGGAAGGAAAATGGATACAATCAAAAGTTGCAAGGTCCTTCCTTGCATTGCCTGGGAAATAGTAAAAAAGTACTCATTTAAGGGAATCTCTGGTGTAAGGTTACCACTTAAGAAAAAAAGTATGTAACTAACAAACCAACGTAGGGCAGGGGAAGTAGAATTAAAAATACGTTAATTCAAAAGTAGGCAAGAGAGAAGAAAAAAGGAGTAGATGTGACAAATAGAAAATAAAGTTAGATTACTTACTTAAACCCAAATAGCTCAGTAATTACACTAAATGTAAATGGACTACACATGCCTATTAAAAGTCAAAGACTGTCAGATCAGACTGGCTTCCCCAACTATTTATAAGAGACCCATTTTAAATATAAGGAAAAAGACAAGTTTAAGTAGTATGAGAGAAAATAATATGCCACACAAAGCGCTAATCCCAAGAAAGCTGGTGTCACTACAACAGCAGATAAAGGAGATTACAGCAAGAATAACGGCCAGAGAAAAGAAGAGATGTTTCATAATGATAACAGGGTCAAATTGACAGGAATTATCCAGTAATACTCAAACTAGTTGTTCTAAAACTGAATGCTGTATAGAAAATACCTGGATCTGGGAAAGGGCCCAGGTATGTGTTTATTATATTACAGGTTCAGGCACTTTTAATGCCAATCACACAAGGACCACTTTGAGAACAAGTGGTCCCAGCCCCCTAGGTGGGCTACCTACGCCTCAGTACCCTTGACACTTCTGCAAGGCAGTTGGGTAAAAACTGGATCAAACTTGAGCGCCTCCAAGGGGCAGACTGCCTGATAGGTGAAGGCAGAGCGGCTCCTGCCACTGGACAATGGAAGGGACAGCACTGGGAGCCAAGGTTAACTGGCCCTCTGCAGCCCCATGCACTTGCCCTGTGCACCTGCAGCTCAAAGAGGAAGCTGGGCATTTTCTAATTGGTGGCACACGGAACTCTGGTGCTTGGATGGATACGTACTGAGAGACATGGGTCAAAGCTAGAGGTAGAGATGGGGTGTTGGGATAAAGAGGCCATGGACTTATGCAGAATCTTAGGGTGCCCGGGGTGCTCTTAAGCCCACCTGGCACTTGGGAAAATGTGAAGGGATGGAGGTGGGTAGGGACACAATGTGTCCTACTGTCTCACCAGGGCATAGATGGGGCCTTAGAGAATGGCAGGAGGAGCCCAGAAAGGACACCGTGTCCTCCTCAGTCCTGTGACCTCCCTTCCTGCAAACAGAGCTTGGGGACTTACAAGTAATTTGAAGAGTGCAGCTGTGAGGGCAGCCCAGAATAAAAATGGAACAGGGTGGAGGGTCCTAGGAGCTTGGATCCAGATCAGACCTCTGTAGCCAATTCCTGGGCTATGAGACCTTGGGTTCGTGGTAAACATCTGGAGCCTCAGTTTCCCCTGTGAACGCCAGCCTTCTGGGCTGCTGTGAGGATGAAGGAGATTGCAGAGGGTGCCTGGGACAGGGCCAGGGATGTGGACATAGCTGTGGTGCTAGTCTGCCTGAGTCACCAGGTGGGGGCTGCAGCGAGGCCAGCCCCGCACCCTCAGGGTAAGGCCACTCACCCGTCCATTGGTCTCGCCCTTCCACCAGCCCTGGTCCCCGCCGATGCGGCTGTAGATCCTCACCACGTCACCCTCCCGCAGCGAAAGCTCTCTCATGTCTCGGGCGGCAAAGTTGTACCTGGCCACAGCCGTGCCAATGACGCGGGGCGTGAACACTGTGGAGAAAGATGGGCGGCATCACACGGCGGCAGTAGGGGCCCAACCAGGGATCGAGGAGGCCCTTGGGCCAAGCTGCGTCTCTCCCCTGGTGCCCAGCACCTTGCTCTGTACCCAGAGAGGAAGGATGTCAAGCATCCAGGCTCTGGAGGGACACACTGGCCTCCAATCCCAGGCCCTCTTGCCCCCTGGGTCTGGGGACACAGCACATCCAAGTCCCTGCAATGAGGATGTTCTCAGGGACACGAGCAGGTGCCCAGGCTTTGACCATCATCATTCCAGAGGTCCCCCAATTCCAGAGCCCAAATCCAACCAGCAACCCAGGGGAACCAGCTTGGCCCAGACACAGAATCCTGATAGACAGGTGACATGACCATGGCTGAGGGTGAAACACACACAGCTGCTGGGAAGGGACTTTGACTCTGGCAGCTGAAAGCCATGAGGTCAGGGCTGACTAAAACCCCCACCTCCCTGCACCCAAGTCCCACAGCGCCTCCTCGTGGCCACCTGTTTTCTGTTACCAGAGGCAAAGCTCTTGATGAACAAGGAGGAATGACAGTGGACGGGGCTGGGGAAGTGGCCATCAGGGTGGGCGTGTCCACAGGGGGTGGGTGGTGACGAGGGTGGGACCAAGCCTGACGTGTCCTCAGGTGCCTGCAGCAGCCTCTGCCCAGGCTCCCCAGCCCCTTCCTCCCCGCCACCCTGCGCCAGACTGCGGACAACTGTGGCCATGTCAGGCAGGGCTGTGGGGCCAGCGGGCAGCTCCGTGCTGGGTCTCCCAAGGCAGCTGCCACAGGCCTGGTCCCCCCACGCCCTGGGGAGCAGCGGTACCTGACCAGAAGGGAGCGGAGGGGCCCTGAGAAGCAAAGCTGAGGCCCTGAGGACCGAGAAAAGAAAAGTTGTAGGAAGCACAGGAAGCTGCAAAGAGGCGAGAGAGAACGTGAGGCGGGCAGCAGGGCATCCATGCACAGTCACGGTGGGCACAGCTACAGGCTGGGGGGCATGGGGCGGGGCAGGCCCTTTGGCAGGAAAGGCCCTATAGGGGGCAAAGGAGGCAGGGGGCAGCGTGGGTTGTCAAGCCCCACCCAGGCACAGGCGCCGCTCAGCCACACCTGAGCTACCCCTGGAGCCAATCTCTGCACCTGCGTCCTCGAGAGCAAATGGGGACCACCTCCTCTCATGCCCTCGTCTGGCACACAGCAGGTGCTCATTAAGCCCAGCTGTTCCTTTCCTGTCCAGCTCGGCCTGTGTGGGACCCATGGCCCTGCAGGTCCCTGCGGGCTGGAGGATATAGGGTGACTCTGGACAGAGTCCTGAGCGGGAAGCCGCATGCTCTGGGCCTGCCCCTGCCCCTGATTCCACGTGGCCTTCCCTGTTCTGGGTTGAGGAGTCCAATCTGCAAACAGGCTGCCCCTCACAGAGGAGGCCCAGGGGCTGGGCACAGACAGGGATCTGGGAATGGGTGGGCCTGCCCTTTTCTCTCCCACCAGTGATAGCTCCATGCACAGGGGTCTCTGCCTGGACCTGGCCCCTCCAACCCCCACTGGTCTCTGGATGAGGGAGCCAAGACAGAGCAGCAATTCTGAGCAGGTGCAGAGCCCCGCCTGTCACGTGGCCCAGGAGATGCCACACGATAGCATCTGTGACAGCTGGGGGCGCAGGCGGGGGGCCGGGGCTATGTTCCCAAGGGTGGGACTCCTGGCCTGGGTACGTGAGGGCAGGATCTGGGTCCTGAGAAATGGGCTAGGGCAGACCCCTCTGAGGAGTGCTGGTGTGCTGGCTGGGCTGGGGCGTTACCTGGGGACCGGCTGGAGGCCCTGGAGGCCGAGCGTTCCCGGGACTTGTAGGGGTACTTGAGTGTGGTGTCCAGCTGCTTGAAGCTCTCCTTGAGTGAGTGGCACTGGTAGTACTCCACCAACTCCTGCAGGGCATACACGCTCACTGACAGCTGCCACCTCCAGAAGTCCTCCCGCAGTGACCTGGCCTCCCTCTCCCACCTCCTGGTTCATGTGGGGGAGACTAGCTTCCTGGACTCCTCAGAACTCCCCACTTCCCCCCCAGCCCATGGTGGGTGGTCAGTACCTCGAAGGTACCAGCAACTCCCCCAAAAACTTTCTAGAAAAAATAATCTGCAAAAGATGCCGAAAGACGGACCAGCACGGATGCTGATTGCCAACAGCTTTTATAATGGAAAAACGGAAACTCTGTATCCAGCACTTGGGGCAAGCTTCTAGAAATAACAGGATCTCCAAGTGACAGAGAGCCATGCGGCCATCAGTCAGGGAAAGATTCATTGATGGTCAGTGTGTGTGGCCTTGAAAAGTCCACTAACAATCAGCTGGGGTATTGCCAGCATTATTATGTATATAATATAAAGCACACCTAAGCTGCGTGTAGCGAGGTCCTGAGGACTCACTGAGGTGCAAACACTCGTTTCCACTTTTGTTTTTTCTGGAGGTGGGGATGGGATATTATGGATTTTTTTTTTTTTTTTTTTTTGAGACGGAGTCTCACTCTGTCACCCAGGCTGAAGTGCGGTGGTGCGATCTCGGCTCACTGCAACCTCCACCTCCTGGGTTCAAACAATTCTCGTGCCTCAGCTTCCCAAGTAGTGGGGACTACAAGCATGTGCCACCATGCCCGGCTAATTTTTGTATTACATGGGGTTTTGCAATGTTGGCCAGGCTGGTCTCGAACTCCTGACCTCAAGTGATTCACTCACCTCGGCCTCCCAAAGTGCTGGGATTATAGGCATAGGCCACCACGCCCAGCCGGAGATTATGGATTTCTGCCTGACCTTGTGCTTTTCTGTGGCCACAGTGGGGAAGTTAAGAGCTTGGGGGCCTCTAGTCCGGAGTTCTCAAAATATACAACTTTTGTAATTAAGAAAAGAAAATGTAGGCATAACTTTAAAATCATTTCAAGGACTATGCCTCTAACTGCATTCCGGCTGGGACGGAGGGTGGGGGTGAGTCAGGGAAGGAGTTGTTTGAAGCCATACATGTATAACGAGGCTACCCAGCCAGGCCCCAGCTGGAAGCCCCACTGGGCGTCAGTTTCTGCTCTCGCAGGAGGATGGGCACGAAAGGAATCTGGGGATGCTGGTGGCCTGGGCTGTCCTCACCCCACCCCTGCACTGTCCACCAGGGTCAACCACCTTGCCCAGGCTTTGGGGGTCAGAAGTCCCAATTCAGGAGGCTGTGACACAGCTCCAGCTGTCCGAGTGCCTTAAAAACTAGTTCCCTAAACCTTTCCCACACTGGAAAGAATCAATCCTCACAGGAAACATGGCCACTTGCTCAGGGCCGGGAGGAAACACCTGTTCCCTGTGGCTGGGGATGGGAGCCGGCTGGAGCCGCGAGTCACCTACCAGGAGGCTGTCGAATTTCTTGGCTTCTGTGATGTGGATCCAGTTGTCCTTCTCCACCACCTTGATGTGCTTCACTTCATCGTTGAACCTGGGCAAACACATGGCCCCGGTGGTCACTGCATGAGGGCCACGTGGCACCGGCCCCCTCGGCAGCCAGGCTCATTCTGTGTTTGCTGCAGCAAAGCCCCTCGTCCCCAGCCCCTAGGGCCACTCCCTGTCAGCTCTGTCCTACCCCAGCCCTTCGGGCTACCTGCTTGCCTGCCCTCCTTGCTCATTTGGGGCCCAGAATCCCTGGCTGCTCAACTCCCCGCCTCTCCTGGCCTCCAGCCCTGCTAAGGCCTCCTGTCCTGGGCTTCTGCTCATTTGCTTTTCGGCACCAGGAGCCTCTCCTCCTCCCTGTGGAGCAGCTGGGCCCAGGCCTGACATCTCCTGACATCCTTCCCTGCATGTCCACTTGGCTAGCCAGGCCTCGGGCCTGCTTCTCAGAGGTGCCAAGCACAAGCCTGTCTGGGCCTCAGCACCGGCTGCTGCCCCTGCCAGACACTCACCTCCTTCTGTTCTCAAGGCCCCTTTATGTTCTCAGGTCTCAATTCAAATGTGACCTTACAGAGCAGCCCCCATACCCCTCCCCTGAATGCCACCCACCCCCTTGCCAGACACAGACATTACAAGAAAACTACAGCCCAATGTCCCTAATGACTATGGAGGCAGAAATCCTTAGCAAGCAGTTGGCAAACCACATCTCTCTCCCATACCGTCAGGCGGTGTTTAACCACAGAGACCTGTTCTGAGAGATGCAGGCAGGCACTTCTATCACTGTACGAACACCACGGAGTGCACTTATATAAGCCTGGATGGCAGAGCCTACTGCACACCCCACACCTAGGCTGGATGGCAGAGCCTACTACTGCACACCCCACACCTAGGCTGGATGGCAGAGCCTACTGCACACCCCACACCTAGGCTGGACAGCAGAGCCTACTGCACACCCCACACCTAGGCTGGATGGCAGAGCCTACTGCACACCCCACACCTAGGCTGGACAGCAGAGCCTACTGCACACTCCACACCTAGGCTGGATAGCAGAGCCTACTGCACACCCACACCTAGGCTGGATGGCAGAGCCTACTGCACACCCCACACCTAGGCTGGACAGCAGAGCCTACTGCACACTCCACACCTAGGCTGGATGGCAGAGCCTACTGCACACCCCACACCTAGGCTGGATGACACAGTCTATTGCTCCCAAGCTAACAGACCTACTGAATACCATAGGCAGTTGTAACATGAGGTCAGCATAGAAAAGGTATGGTAAAAACACAGTAGAAAAGATTAAAAAAAAAAAAGGACAGCTGTATGGGGCGCTTATCAAGACTGGAGCTTGCAGGACTGGAAGTTGCTCTGGGTGAGCTGGAGAGTGGTGAGTGAATGTGAAGCCCTAGGACATTGCTGTGCACCACTGTAGACTTTATCAACGCTGGACACTGAGGCTACACTACATTTATTTTTAAAATGTTCTTTCTGGCTGGGTGCAATGGCTCACGCCTGAAATCCCAGCACTCAGGGAGGCCGAGATGGGTGGATCACGAGGTCAGGCAATCAAGACCATCCTGGCAAACACGGTGAAACCCCACCTCTACTAAAAATACAAAAATTAGCCAGGCGTGGTGGTGGGCGCCTGTAGTCCCAGCTACACTGGCGGCTGAGGCAGGAGAATGGCGTGAACCCGGGAGGCGGAGCTTGCAGTGAGTGGAGATCGCGCCACTGCACTCCAGCCTGGGCAACAGAGTGAGACTCCGTCTCAAAATAAATAAATAAATAAAAAATAAATAAATAAATAAAATGTTCTTTCTTCAATCATAAATTAACCTTAGCTTACTGTCACTCTTTTACTTTACAAACTTTCTAATTTTGTTAACTTTTGACTCTTGGGTAATAATACTTAGCTTAAAACACAAATATATTGTACAGCTGTACAAAAATATTTTATTTCTTTGTATCCTTATTCTATAAGCTTTCTTCTGTTTTTTTTCTTTGTTGTTGTTGTTTTTACTCCTATGATAACAATGCCTTCTTCTGGAATGTCTACTGAAGGACTTGCCTGAGGCTGTTTTACAATTAAGTATTTTTTTGATGAGTAGAAGGAGTACGCTCTAAAAGAAAAAGTATTGTATAGTGAATCCATAAACCAATAACACAGTCAGGTATTACAATGATCACATACTATGTATGTGCAGAATTGTTTCTGCTATGCTTCTATATGACTGGCAGCACTGTAGGTTTGTTCACAACAGCATAACCACACTCACATGAGTAATGGGCTGATCTGTGATGTTACCAGGCCATGGGAACTTTTCAGCTCCATTATAATCTTATGAGACCACCATTACATATGGGGTCCCTCACAGACTGGAATGTCATTATGCGGCCCATGACTGTATTTATCTATATAAACCAGACACATAGCAAGGACTCCACACCACAACCAAGTGGGACATTCCAGGAATGCAAGGTTGGTTTAACATCTGGAAATCAGCTAATGTAATAAACAGTTGTTAAACAAATGGTGGCCTGGCTGCCTGGTCCTCTGTGAGGCCTACATAAAGCACCCATCTTGTTTCTCCCTGGATTTAATGTGTACCATGAGTGTGTGTGACCCACCTCCAGCTCCCAGTCGGCAAGGCCCATCTTAGCCTCCTGCAGGCCAGGCATACAGAAGGCTTTCTGAGAATTTTCTTTCAGGTGAGCAATGTCCCACCAGCTCAGTGCTTGGTGGGCTCCAGCCCATCAGGGTCTGTCTCTTGCAGAGTTAACTACAGCCCCAGGGAGAGGACATAGGGCAAGAGGAGGCAGCTCCCAGGGAGAGGGCATAGGGCAAGAGGATGCCCAGACTGTGCCAAAGCTGCAAGGCAGCAGTAGTCACAGGAGACACGCTCCTAGGCCCCTGGCTGCCTCAGAGCAGTGTGACAGGTCCACTGTCTCAACCTGTGGGGCTGCTGGGAAATCCCTGAGCTCACACAGCATTTCACCCACCCACTTGTACCTGAGCTTATCTTGTTCCTATAACCCAGAAATGTCCAACCTAGCCCACAGGGCAGCCAGGAGTGATGTAAACTTGGACCATCTGTGCATGCCACACAGGGCTTCAGGCCCTGCCCAGCACACCTGTAGAGACCCCCTGAGTCCTCAGCACCACTTTCATCTCAATAATGTCCTCACTTGGGCAACAGATGACATGTCCACCCCAACCCCACAAGCTCAGGATGTGGAGAGGACAGTGGTCTCCACTTCAGAACGGCACTGGGGGAATGGGTCTCCTCGAGCCCAGAGCCACCACTTACTTGATGCTTATTGCAAAGCGCTCAGCCTCAGCAGGCCGCTCCCTGATTAGGTAGGTCCCGCTGGCGTGGGACTTGAGCAGGTTGTCCGTCTGCTGCCTCTCCATGTTACCTGCAAACCTACAGGAGGGGGCCAGGAGGAAACGAGACACAGTGAGGACAGCGTCTGAGGGGCGCCCAGCCCTCCGTGCGTGGCAGGCCACATGAAGTACTCTGCAGTCCTCATCTGAGAGCTCACCTCCTAATGAACCCAAGAGAACAGGCTGGGTCCCTATGAGTGGGGCACCACTGTGGGTGGGGTCTGGCATCTGACCCTGCCTACAGTGGGATACAGTGAGGCTCAGGACGGATCTTGAGAGGGGTGAAAGAGAGGGGTGACTGTGGCCGCCAGCCAGTCCCATGCGCTGTCTTCTGCTCTACAGACCCCGAGGGCCTGCCAGAGGAGTACAGAGTATTCAGTAGATCCAATTTCCTTCCTAAAATATATTTTCACTATTTCAAAAGCAGTAAAGGCGTAACTGCTTATGTGGATTTTTTTGGTAACACCTTGGAGATGGCCAACATCTATGCCAGTTGAATTTTGAACAGACTTTGAAACGAAGCTCTTCCTGCCACCTGTACGTCTGGGGGGCATTGAAGCCCACCCTGGGAAGACAAGACGAGTGCCCTCCCAGAATCTGCTGCCACGCTGTCAGGAGAGTTGGGACTTGTGTGATTTCAAACAGCCTCACTGTTCCCATCAAGCAACTGTATTAAGTCAGTAAGTGGATTACACCTGTGACCTTAAATATACCACTTTTACATAGTGCACATAAAATTTTAAAAGGGTTTCATTCCCTGAAATATCTGAGCCAGCTGAGCTGTTTTAGAGAGGGTTAACAGCCACCTACAGGAGGGGGACTCCCCCAGGCTCCTGGCAAGGATAGGCCAGGAGGGAGAAGGCATTTGGGAGCCACTGGGCTCAGTGCCCTGGAGACAGCAAGAGGCAGCCTGGGGCCTCCACCCTGCCGGGCCACTCACAGGCATCACCTAGACCCGGCGGGCATGCCTCCATAACAAAGAGGCCACCAGATGCCCACATACGCAGCTCACAATCCACTCACCAGGGGTATGCAGTGTAGTCGATCTCCCGGGATGGCGGCCGGCTGATGGGTGGCTGGTGGCAAAGCACAAGAGTGTTAACGTCCCCTCAGGGCCACCCAGAGAGCAGGGCTCAGAGGGGGTCGCTGTCGGTGACCTAACCCCCAGGCCCAGCATTGGCTGCCCTGGATGGGACCATCTGTGGACTTAGCCCCAGTGCTCCTGGCCTGGGAGGTGCCCAAGGGCAGTGGCCGGGACAACCTCATCTCTGGGTAGATGCCCCACAGGTCTGATGGAACAGATGCTGGCATAGCCACCAGCTAACACTGAGATGGTCCCCTGGGAGGGCAAGGACCGAACGTGGGGGGAGTTCTCAGCCAGTGGACGTGAGCACACCCACAGCCAAAGCTCCCTGCTCCAGAGGTCCCGAAGCCCTGGGGTGGGGGTCTGGTGGTGGCCACACTCAGGTGGGTGCTGCCGCTCCAGTGAGCAGGTAGGGCTCCTTCCCTAGCTACAGCCCCCGACCCTGGCCTCACTGGGCCACAGGCTGGGCACAGTCTCAGAGACTACCTCTTCCCTCGCACCCTATTCACCATGCAGATGGGATAACTGAGGCCTGGGGAAGGGAAGGGACCTGCCCCAGGCCACCTAGTGAGTTCGTGACCCTTGTCCTCCCCGGTGCCTGGTCCCCTTGGTCATCCAAAGCACCCTAAGTGCTGAGCACTTGCCCTTTCAGCAGAGGTGGCACAAAGGCTGACAGGACCGGGGCTGGGGTGGGGGGCACCGGGGCTGCCACACTGGGGTTGGGCACCCACCCCCTGCACCTTCAGAGGTTTCACACTTTCACTCTGACCTGTCCTTTTGGGGGTGGAGGTGGGGTAACTCATTTTACTCAAGGCTGACTGCTGCCTTTCGTCACACAGCTGAGAATTTGCTCCATACCCCTGAGATGAAAGCAATACCATATTGCCTTTGTTTTAAATAGCATAAAGTCTAGCTTTGAATCCATATGGTTGAGAGGAGCCTTTTTTTTCTTCTAAGGCTGCATAATAGTCCAAGAGAACTTATAGAGTCCCCGAAATCTGGTGAAAGGCAGCTGGCTGGTCTTCATCCCATTACAGCTGTTGCAGAGATGCCCGTTTTGGTGTTCTAAAACCACAACGAGATGCCACCCGATGGGCTGAGCCCTTTACACACAGGAGAGAGTGCAGCCCCGCAGCCCCCACCCATCTTCTCTCTGGGCTCCGGCTCCAGGAAGCAGCTCACAGCAGCCTAAATTTAGCAAGGACGTCCCGAAGAAGCCAAAAATGTCCACGTGAGAAGACAGCTCCCAGGACCCTCAGCACCCAGGCCACTGTGCTCCGGAAGCTTCTGTGGGAAAGGACTCACCCTTCCATCCACAGGGCAGGGCTTCACAGATGAGCTGGGGAAATACCCTGACTTCCTGGTTTGCACCAGACGACCCTGGCAGAGGAAACAGATGGTTAGGACAAGGGGGCTGAGCCTGGCCTATGGGAGTGTGGGGCCATTGAGATGGACTCAATCCCGGTCCTGGAGGGCGGCAGAGCCAATATCTTCCTTCCTGACCTCAGCTGACCTGGGAGCCAGTTAAGGCAGGGAGGTGCCGGGCGTCCCACCCTAGACATGAGAGCACTAAGGCCTGGCAAATCGGCAAAGCACCTCTGCAAGGCCCTCCAAGAAGCTGGCAGTCCTGTTCCTACCCAGGGAGGGACAGAGCAGGACTGAGACTCTGCACAGCACAGATGGCCTTTTGCGCCCTCTGAACCTCCTGTTACATGAATGTAGGGTCTGGGACAAGAAATTCATCACCGAGTATGGACTGAGAATGACCATGACAAAATGACCACAGCATCATTGTAACCTGAACATTAATACACGTTCGGCTCTAACGTCAGCTCCCACGGGAGGCTGCCTTGCTGGGCTAAGTGC
This sequence comes from Rhinopithecus bieti, assembly GCF_001698545.2. Taxonomy (NCBI): domain Eukaryota; kingdom Metazoa; phylum Chordata; class Mammalia; order Primates; family Cercopithecidae; genus Rhinopithecus; species Rhinopithecus bieti. The sequence continues at coordinate 2,059,017 of NW_016803673.1, read as the reverse complement.
CATCAAGGTCCTGTGGTGCTCTGCTGACCTGCGGGTCTTGGGGCTCCCTTGAGCACTGGGGCTTGGTAGAGGGGCCCAGGAGCAGGTGTCTGAGTCCTTGGCTCAGACGTCCCAGTGCCAGCATGCTCAAGGACGTGGGGTCTCAGTGTGTCAGGAGGAAGGCAAATGCTCCCAGAACCCTTTACAACCCAGCCATCGGCTGAAGGTGGGAATGAACACCCACAGAGGTCTCCACTCTGCGCACCTTGGAAACAGAGCAGCACATTCCTGGCTCAAAACCATAAACCACATCACGATGACGCCATCTGTGCCCACCTGGGGAAGGAGTGAACCTGCCCACTCACCCCATGATCTCGTGAAGGTTGCTGACCTGAACTGAGGTAGGTGTGGGGAGGAGGGTGGGCATGGCATGGCCAGGGCAGAAGTCTGAGGAGGGCCTATGGGACACAACAGAGGCAGGAAGGACAGGGGCCAATGGAGAAAGGCTTGGGTGCCAGGGCAGGAGGGCCTCTCCCGGGAAGGGATGCTGCATCCCCTACCATGTGAAAGCAAACACCCGGGGGAAGACCAGGTTAAGGTTCCCAAGAACGCATGCCATGGTGCAGAACGGGGGCACTGAGGCAGGAGAGGCCTTGCTAGCCACCCTGTGCCTCCTCCTCCCTGGTGATCTCTCGCCCCTCTGCCTCTGCCTGGGGATGTGCAGGACTTTATGCTTCTGCCCCAGGGAACAGGCAGGAGCCGGAGCTGGGGACCCTCGACCCTCCCAGGCCCCAGGACCCACCTCCCACCACGGAGACTCAGGGTCACCCCTCAGCAGCTCAAGCACGTCGCCCGTCTGGAAGGTCAGCACAGGCTTCCCAGGAGGGGCTGGGTTGCCATGGTAATTCTGCATGGCCACCATCTTGGGACCTGCAAAGGACAGGACAGCTCACTCGGTGACTCAGCAGCTCGCTCGGTGACTGACTTGGCCCCAGCCCGCAGCCCACCCCATCACCGAGCTCGGCCTCCCCCGGCACACACAGCCCTGTGCCTGCATCTCCCCTCCCTAAATCCTTCCCATAAGCCTCGTGTCTTTTTGATAAATATCATAAGCAAATTATTGATGCAATAAACAGACTCAGGGGTCATCACGGAACAGCAACTTATTTTCAGATGGCACTTCGTGCTTTCTTCCAACACCCTTGAGATCTGTGGCCCACAGGCAGCTGTGCGGGGCAGAAGACGAGGGATCCCTCGTGACAGAGACGGGCGATGGGTCAGCAGGCTCAGCACCTTGCCCAAGGCCACAGAGCTCAAAGAGGAGCTCTGGGCCTGAAATGGGGATCCTGACTGTGCCCCCAGGGAATCTGGAGGCTGCTCTTAGACAAGCCTTGCTCCGACCCAGCCCTGCCTGTAGCTCTCAAAGAGCCCACATGTCTCCCAGCCCAGTTCCTGCCTGGTCCCAGCAGTAGCAGTGTTTTTCATCTTTTGTCTTCTGCTAATGAGGGTGAGGCTGTACTGAGCACTGCCTGGACTGCACTCAAGTTTGCAGATAACACGATGCTTTCTACGCTGTGTCTAAAAGCATGTTTCCATTAAGCAACCCACGGCAAGGCAGGAAGGGGATGGAGGACGTAGTGGGAAGACGGCAGCACCTTTTGGTCTCAAGTCTCTGGCTGCAGCTCAGTGCCCCTCCCTGGGCAGAAGGCCCTTGCCCCTCTGCAGGCTGGGTCCTGTCCCCACAGCCTGTTGCTGCCTTATCAGAAACAGAGCCAACTCCCAAGGAGGTGCCACGGAGGCCAGAGAGGCAGGAGGGAGGGGCCCCAGGCGGCGGCATCCAGGAGCCTGGAGCAGCTGGTGGCTGGGCAGACCCGGCCATCACCACACCTGGGCCTTGGCTCAGCTCCCAGGTGACGGCTGACATGGGTGACAGCAGAGGGCCCAAGACCAGATGACTCACCTGGTCCTGCTCCGGAGGCGTCCTGTGAGGACAAGGACAGAACACAGTGATGAGAGAAAGCTGCTCCTTGACTGTGGCCAATGCACTGACCCACCCCCTCCTCCCTGTCCCCACTTGTTCCCAGATAGAGGGATCAAGGCAGGAGCAGGGGAGGAGAGGGACACTATGTGACTCCCACCCTGGCAATATACTCCACCTCTGTGCACCTCCATTCCTGAAGGTCTGTGCCCTTCCCTCTCCCACTCCTTACCACGAGCCCCCACCTCCTCCAGGAAGCCTGCCCTGACCACCTGCTCTGAGCCTGAGCTTTGTGGTCTCCATCTAGGACACACAATGCCAAATACAACGAAGTTTCCCTCCTCCATGAAGGCTGGTTCATGTGGACCTCATAGCTCAAGGGGTACATGAAGCCCCCAAAGTGATTCCATCCCCACATCAGCTAAAGAGAGGGCTCTGAGCCAACCGGGGGACTCAGGGACAGGAGGGCTGGCGCGCAGGACCCAGAGCTGTACCCACAGCTGCGAGCAGCCAGTGGGCAAGGGAATGGTAGGGGGGGCAGCTGGGATAGGAAGACACTGCTGGGGCCCCTAGGAGGACTCTACTGACACCCACCAAGGAAAGCAGAGGCCTCTTGTGACTGAAAGTGGCTCATCCAAGCCGGTGTGGCTCCAGGAGTGGTGAGAGGCAGACAATTGGGTATTTCTGGCTCTGGGCACACAGGGCTGTGGCGGGGGCGGGAGCAGAGGGAGGGGAAACAGTTTGCGGACTTACCAGATCTGCAGGAGAAGCTGGAAAGGAAGCAGGTCCGGTGTTAGAGGGGAGGCCACCGATGCCAAGGCCCCGTGCGGCTCTCACTCACACCGACCCAAGCCTCTGGGACAAGCTGAAGATGGTTAGTGAGCCAAGCTACAAAGTGGTCTGTTTTGGACATGGATCATGGACACGCAGGTCCAAAGTCATGGCTGTGAAAGCCTCTTGGTTACTTCTGGCAGCAAATTCTGAGCTCTGGCTTTAGGGGGCCCATGGGAGAACTCGGACCGGATAATAGACCTAAGCTGGCGAAAAGGTTGTCCCGCCTGGGCCACCTCTTTTGAATGGCAGCAGCTGCCTGGATCACTGGGTGGTACCTGGCATGCAATGGGGAGATTTCCACAATCGCTTAGTGATGCCTGCTGGGGCAAGTGATGAGGAGGTACTGGTACGCATGCTACCCGCTTGCCGTCCTCAGCTCAGACACCCAGGTGCCAACATGCTCAAGGACACAAGACCTCAGCGTGTCAGGAGAGCCAATGTTCCCAAGACGCTTTAGGGCCCAGCCATCTGGCAAGCTGGCTGCCACCCACCACCAGAGGAGGCAAGGAGCCCAACAGCTTACACACATGGCTAACGTGACCTCCACCCCACCCAGCACTCACAGTGCAGACAGCCCTGGACAGACAGGTATCCATAGACACCAGAGAACAGGTTCCAGCTTAGTGGGCAGGGGTCAGGGGAACCAGCTGGACAGCAGCTATGACTGTGCCTGATGAAGGCTTCCCACAGGAAAGGCTCTCAGGAGAGGCCAGTATCTCTCTGGGACATCTCGGCCCCCATGGGCAGCAAACAGCTAAACCAACCTGGGCACAGCCCAGAGGTGAAAGCTACAATGGTCAAAGGAACACTGCCCAGAGCCAAACCACAGAGCAAAGGTAGAAGCCTGGACCAGAGGGAAGGCAGCTTGGACATTCTTAAGGGAAAATGGCTACAAGTGGCAAGGACAGTGTCCCCCGGCAGAGGGATGAGGAGGGGGGCAAGGACACAGGGGAGTCCCAGGTCCCTGAGAATGGAGCTGGTGCCAGCCAGGGCACTGCCAGGACATGGGAGAATGCAGACAGCAACGCTGGCTTCCAAAAGACCTGCAGTTGCCTCTCTGGTGGAACCCTAACTACACATACTAGGAAAAACTGAAAACCGTACAGAGGTGGGGTGGGCGGGCGCGCACGTCCGCAGAAAGCAGGACAGTGCCCTGGGCCTCGTGGCAGCTGGGGATAGCAGGAGTAGTTTTCCTCTCCTCCTTTACACTTCTCTACATTTTCCAAATTTTCTATGGAAAATCAGTAATTAATAATCAGGGGCAAAACAGAAAATCACAGAAAAGAAAACTTGGCAGGAAATATACCAAAATCCTGCCTTTCATTATTTCTAAGTAAGTTCACGGGTGATGCTTTTCTTTAAAATTTCATTTCTTTTTTTCTTTTCTCCAAATTTTGGTAAGTAAATGTATTACTTTTAGAATCAGAAAAAGAAAAAAAAGGTTCTAAGTGGCTGCAGCCCGTCGTCTGGGAGAGGGACATGCGGCCACAAGAGGGCAGTATTGATGGACACAGCTGAAAAGCCGTGTTCAGCCCACAGGCTGCCTGCAGAATCCTCCAGTACTAACTCCAGGGGCTGCAGGATCCTGCGCACAGCTGGGGGACTGCATTGGGCCTGTGGTGGGGACAAGGGGGTCTGGGCTGACCTCCTGGGCCTCTCCTCCGGTTAGGGTACTGGGCTGGCACTCACAGTAAATGGTGAATTAACTATTGATCTAAAGTCACAGCTCAAAATGTATTCCGGGCGCTGGCGTCTCCAGGTGACAAGCTGGCTTTTTCTGTCTTAAAACACTTCCAGGAGGCCCAAGGAGACAAGACCCAGATACTCGGCCTGGGGCCACCGGGGGCTCTTTGTTGAATGGAAGCTCCGCTAATAGGTGTAGACATTGCCGAAAGTTTCAAGCCTCAGTTTCTGGGGCTGATGATGGAGGTGACATCCTGATGTCTGCAACTTCTCTGTAAAGAGCCATCTCAGGCTTTGCACCGCTGTCCAGCTGCCCTGAGCTGGGCACAACTCCAAATGTATGCCCCCCAACCCAAGATGCTTCAGGGGAGCCTCCAGGGCGCATCTCTGCCTCTGCCCACTGCCAGCCTGGCTCAACCCTCTCCCTTCCCTGAGCCTCAAGCCTCCCTAGAGGGGCATGAACAGAAAGGAACCACTGTAAGTGCCATGTGTGTACACGTGCATGTGCGTGTGTCTGAACCATTTACTGACATGGCTACAGCTACTGATGGCCAGACCTCACCCGCTGGGAGAAGCCAGGATGACCAGTGTTTCTGTGATGAGAAACCTCCATGCACCTATCGAGAACGTTCTGTGCCAGGTTTGGGGGTGGAGATTCCAGAAGCTTCCTCCTGGAGCGGGGCAGGGGATGTAGGAGATGGGGAGGGGTCTTCAAGTACCCATTAGGAGAGAGGGCTTGGAATGGAATTCATCCCGGCTGTGTCTACTGATAAGTGTGTGACGTGTGGCAGGTGGCTGCCCCAGGGCACATAAGCACCAGTGTCCTCATCTGGTCCCTGCCCCATGGGAGATGGTGTCTGAGACCTAGTACCCGGGTGGTAGGGGGCAGAAGTGAGTGGGCACAGTCAGGGACTCAGGGAGTACTCACTAAACTTGCAGGGAGGTATCACTTCCAGGCACTCCTTGTGTGCCCCGACGCCACACTTGGTGCACATGTATCCCTGGTAAAAGGTGCCCCTGCACAGGGGAGGGCGGGAGGTGAGGTCGAGGGTGGGGCCGGCTCCTCACGCCTCTCTGCCAAGGTCAAGGCCCTTGTTCCCACCCAGGCTCACCTGGCTGGCTCCCTCCCAGCACACACATCCCTCATAGCCCTGAGTATCCAGGACCCTCCTTTACCAGGCAGCCTGACACCTGCTTTCTCCTACTTACCCCAGCCTGCCTCTCCGCCCGACACAGCATCCCGGGCCCCCAGGAACAATCACCCCCTGGCTAAATCTGAAACTCTAAGGGCTTGGCTGGGCCTCTTTTTTTTTTGAGACAGGGTCTTACTCTGTCACCCAGGCTGGAGCACAGTGGTGGCATCACAGCTTACTGGAGGCTCAATCTCCACGGCTTAATCAGTTCTCCCACATCAGCCTCCTTAGTAGCTGGGGCCACAGGTGCAGGCCAACACGCCCAGCTGACTTTTGTATTTTTTGTACAGACACAGTTTTGCCTTGTTGCCAGGCTGGTATTAAACTGCTGGGCTCAAGCGATTCGCCTGCCTCAGTCTCCCAAAGTGCTGGGACTTGAGCCACCATGCCTGGCACGGGCCTGACTCTTGTGGGATATGCTCCCTTAACCCCTCAAGGCCTCCCACGGGGAACACAGGACAGATAGAATACTAAGCTCCCTCGGGGACCTGGGGTGGGCGTGAGGGCTGAAGGACGGGGTTTCCTACCTGAGGAACATTTTGCAGGCTTTGCAGTTGGTGGTCTTGTCAAACGTGTACATCTGGAAACTGTGGTGATTGGCATTGGCTTTGTCCGGCTTGATGTTTGACCTGGCAGGAGGGAAAGAGAGCAGACGCTACACCCACCAGATTCCCCGAGCCCCGTCATGTGGCCATCCTGGGAACTAGCTGGGCTCCAGACCAAGGCTGTACAGAATCCGGGAGGGCCTGGACTCCAAGCCTGGCTCTGCCCCCAACACGGGGCAGACTCGGGGCCCAGACTCCCTGCTGGTAGAAGGCAGGTCAGAGAGGAAGCTTTAACACTGCTGCACTGGCCTGAGAGAACCTTCCAGGTGGGGGCGGTGGTCTAAGGTCCTGACTGGGATTGGATGTGGGCAGGTGTGGGCATTTGTTAAAACTCAGAAAACATATACTTAAGATTTGTTTGCCTCATTGGATATAAGCTTGAAATTTCAGAAGCTAAACAAATATTGGGCCCCTTGAGGTACATAGCGAGGCTGCACTGGTGTGCAATTTACTTTGACACAGACCCGCTGTTGGATGGCCAGGGGTAGGGTGGGGTGATGCGGACGGCGGCGGCGTGGTGAGAAGACGGCTATTCAATATCATGTTGCTTCAGTTTCCATGAACACTTGAACTTCTCCACAATAGGATGTTGGGGAGAAAATTACAGGCCAGGGAAAGCAAGTGGCCGAAGAGGAGATGCCCCAGGCCTCCCCCACAGAGCCTGGGTGCAAACCAGCTGGCTGCATCTATTCCCATGAGCCAGGCCCTGGCCCCGCTGTGTCCACTGGTTCCCTTTCGATCCTCCCAAGAAGTCCGGAACACAGGCCGTCCCCCCTCCAGTTCACCAGCGGAAACGGTCAGAGAGGCGAGCGCACCTGCCCGCAGAGCTCAAGCACAGACGACCCTGCTGGCCCTCCAGGGTCCGTGTTCTGGGAACCCACTCATCACCTTTCTCTGTTTCACATATCTAGGGGTACCTCTTGGATTTCATAGAAAAATAGTTCTGTGGCTTCAAAAACAGGTGTCAAGCCACCAGCCCGTAAGACCCTGAAGACTGGGGTCACTAGGAATCCTCTGGCATCATGGCCACTCCCAGCCGGTCACTGTTCTGTGGGCCAAGCGTGCCAGGCTCAGCCTTAAGGGTGGGATGGCTCATTCCAGCAGGACAGCGGAGCCTGCCTGGGACAGGCTATGGCAGAGGGAGAGCCCTCTCACTCTGGATCGACTGTTAAAGAGGATGTCACCGAGGGAGGCTGGCGTCCCAGGGGTGATGGAGGTTGTCTGTGTCCCTGACATTCCAACTTTGCCTCCCTCCACCCCTGGTCTGACAGGAGTCACAGACACAATCCACCTGGGCTTCCACCCCCCATACAACTGATCTGCGTGGGACCTGGGGGCTGCCACCCTGGAACTCACATGGCCATCTCAAACTGCTCCATCCACTTCCTCTTCATATCTTCTGTTTTGCAGAAAAACTGGAAGCCCTGCTTTCCTTGAAGGTGAATTAGGTAGAAGCCGTAGGACCACTGCGGGGGAGAGGGGCCATGCTTGCAACGGACACGGCTTCAGACATCCTGGCACATGCCCACGTGTACTCTTGCCTATGCGGTATGTGCACGTGTGTATATGCATACACGCATGGGTGCCTGTGCCTGTGTGAACACATGCTTCTACATGCGTATACCTGCACTCTTGCCCACGCTGTATGTGCACACGCTGGCCTCTCTGTATGTGTGCTGCATAGCTGTGTGCCCGCATCCTCACGTGAGAATACATATGCGTTGTGCCTTTCACCTGTGCATCGCATACGGTGTGGCCTGTGTGCATGGGTGGTGCATTGTGCCTGAGCGTGTCTATGAGTGGTGCACCTGTGCCTGGTGTGCCCAGTGCTCTGTGAGACGTGTGTCACACCCACCTTGTGTCTTCCTGCAGTAACAGCGCACACGCATTCTAACATGTATGATGCATGTGCATCCATGCTGTGTGTGCTCTCCTGTGGTTGCACACACATGTGCATGGGCAGATCTGCACACCTGCCTGTGCCCGTGTGCGAGGATGCTCCACCGAGTGGATATGTAGATGTATGTTCAGTGCGGGCAGGACCCCAGGGAGGATGAGCTCAGGGCTCCACCCAGGGCCCCTCCACGAGGCCTGACCACCCACTTTCACTTCCTAAATGTGATGCTAAAAAAAACTCACTTCTCTGAAGTAGAACAATGACAACAAAAAGGCAGGGAACAGCCATGGGCCTGGGGCACCCTCTGCGAAGCCATTCCCCACTGAGCAACCCACACCTGCCTCCTTCCCTGCCACCCCACAGGCCTCGCCATCTCTCCAAGCTCTTGGACAAAGGGCTTTCAAAGTGGTTCAGAAAAAAGAGTTTGGCAAATAGGAGCCCACTGGGTTAGAAAAGATGGCGGGAAAGAGGAAGGAAGGGAGGGATGGAGAGAGGAAGGGCGGTGCGGGGATGGGAAGAGGAAAGAAAAAAGGAAAGAGAGAGGAAAAGGGGAGGAAGAGGGAGGGAGGAGGGAGAGAACAGAGAAAAACAAAAAGGATGATGGAGAGCTGAAGAGAGACCAAGAAACCCCAGCCTCTGGCCCGAGCTCCAGCGACTGAGGGTCATGGGGTTTTCCTTTCACACTGTCTTCCTGGGTCTTTCATCGTGAATACAAAACATTTCATCATCGGGAGAGGGGGAGAGGAGGACGGAGGACGAAGAAAACCAGGAGCCCGGGCCCTCAGGCCCCTGGGTTCCCTGGCTCCGGGCAGAAGTGCCAGCACCAGGCTGGGATGATTGAGGCAGGTGGGAGGACCTGGGCGCTAGGTGCTTACCATTTTCCCGTGAGACTAGGAAGCATGAGGAGAGGAGAGGAAGGGAGAGACGGTCAGTGAGAGGCTCAGCCCGGCCCTGTGGTGGGTGCTGCGGTGTGGGGGCACCAGGAGCCCTGGCAGGTGGGACATCCTCCAGTGCCCAGGCTGGGGGTGGGGCAGTCAGCAGGGAAAGGACTTTCTTCCCCGACTGTTGGGTGCTGGAGGCAGGGACTGCCTCGTGGGCCCATTATTTGTTTTGGGTAACAGGGCAGGGAGGGTCACCCTCAACGGCTCATCCAGCCTGCACTCGCTGGGTCTGGACCAGGGCTACACTGCTAGCCCTGGATGCCAGGGCCCGGACTTTCAGAACATGGGCTCCTGACCCCCCACCCCCCGCCCTACCAGGGCTGAACATGGTAGGTGCTCAAGTGCCATGGGCAAAAGCCTCAGCTGAAACAGGACTGAACCAGAGAGCCAGGCAGCAATAGCCCTGTAGCCAGGGTCCTGCCCCACAGCAGGTTTGGCCCCTCAGTCAACTTGCCATAGCCCTGGCCCCACCCCCTGGCAGTCACAGGCCCACCTCTGCAGTCCTGGCCCCGCCCTAGCAGCCACAGGCCCCACCTCTGCAGCCCTGGCCCCGCCCCAGCAGCCACAGGCCCCGGTCAGCTACATGTAGAGTCTTGGACAAGTCACAGCCAGACCTACCCATAGCCCTCCTCCAAGCACTGCAGGGTGGGACGGGAGAGGAAAGCCTGCTTGCTACAAGGGACAACATGGGCTAGAGTCAGGCTGGTCAGATGGAAAGCCAAGGTTGAAAACCCCACCCTCGCTAGAGGCCTTGGGCAGCCCTCTCCCCTCTGCTCCAGTCGCCTCACTGAAGTGGGAGTGGGATTCTGGTCTCGCTCACCCATCTCGCTGGGCCTGGCGAGGAGCAGGGGTCATGATGGTGAGGCAGTGACTCAGAGGGGAGGCTTCCTGCAGGGTGGGGACGCTCACCCCAACCCACCCGGCCAGCATCAGCGGCTGACTTCGAGTCCCCTTCCCTTGAGGTCTGGAACCCAGTGCCTCTCTCCAGGCCACCCCCACGTTCCTGGGTAGTGGGGGGCGGACCCGGAAGGCCCCACCTTCTTGACATCCTTGTTGTTCATGGGGTCGTCGGTCATCTTGTGGAAAAGCAGCTCGATGATCTCCTTGAGCTCGTAGTTGTAACCCTTCCGCTTGCAGACGATGACCACCTTGTCAAACAGGAACAAGTACCTGGGCCAGGCAGCGCAGCGGGGCATCAGCACCCCAGCACTGTGTGCTCTGCTCCGAGGAGGCAGCAGGAGCTGAGCCTGAGGCTCTGGCACGCGGCTCCCTCTCCAGGCGAGCCCTGCCCTCACCTGGCTCACTAGGCTAATGCTGAGCCTCAGTCAGGTCTCGGCTGTTCCCACACTGCTTCTCCAGGAAGCTTTCCTTGGCTCCCTACCCTCGTGACTGAGGCTGTGTCAGGAGCCCTTCAAGGGGCTCCTGCATCCCCCCACGAGGGCTTCCTGTGCAGCACTGAGCCCTGACGGCCACTCCCAGTTGCTTCTGCACTGGACTGGGAGCCTTAAGAGGGCGGGACCCAGATCTGCTCTGACCCCTGCCCCAGCGCACAGTAGGTGCATAAGGAGGACCCTGGACAAGCCTGGGCCACCGTGGGCCTGGACACTCTCTGGCAGTCATTTGGCAAAGAGCTCATCCGGCCACTCTAGGCCTGTCTTGGGTCCCCGGAGGCTGAGCATTGGCAGTGAGAGGCCTGGCCCTCACCTTTGGCTGCCCCAGCCCAGCTTGGTGCCCGCCACAGGCACAAAAGCCCCACTGCTGTGGCGCCCGCTCGCTGACGAGAAGGAAGGAAGCAATTAAAACTGAACAGCACCAAGCCACCACCAGGCAGCTCTTTCCACAGGAAGGCCCGGCTTCCAGAGCCACTTAGGAGCGGCTCCCTGGCAGGGAAAGCCAGACCCTGGCAGGATGCCACCCAGCCCACAGCACGCCCCCCGCTCACCTGTCCTGCTTGGTGTGGTTGACTATGGACCGGACTTTCAGTTCCCCGTCAATCTTTGGTCTTCCAAATTCCTCCAGTTTCACTTGCTGGGAAGAAGGAGAGGGGGAGTCAGCCGGGGCTGGAACAGCCCCAGTTCTCCTGACCACACGGGCAGGGCAGACTATCGTGCACCGAAGGGAGCTCCCCACAGGCAGCAGAGGCGGGACAAAGGGAAACAGCCCCCGTGGCTCCCAGCTGGTGCTCAGGATCGACGAGGGAGGGTGCAGAAAACTGGGAAGGGATGGGGCCTGGCAGCTTCTGTCCTTTCCCTGGCCAGCCCCGCCAACGGGCTCCCTTCAGCTCTGGGGACAAAGGGCGATTGACGGCGCCAGTTCTGTTCACAGGCCGCCACTGTGTGGAGCCCCAAGCGGGACCCAGTCGGAAAAGCCAGACGCCCAAGCCCGAGAACCCACGTTCAGGAGAAAACAAACAGCGCCTATCTGCTGCAGGGCGGGTGGGGCCGGGGTCCTGCCAAGGGTGAGGCTTTGACTCAGACCCCCGTGTGGTTCGCTGAGGTTTCATTTTCGTTGTCTGTCTGGTTTTGTCTCTGACTCTTCTGGTTCAGAGACAGTTTCTCTTGACATGTCCCCTGCGTGGCTTTCAAAGTGTCCATGCAGACAGGAAAAGGTGGAGGAAAATGCTTGGGAGACGTGAACAGGGCCCTGCCTGGGGGGTGCTCGAGGCACGGGCTCAGCATTTCCTTCCAAGGTCTCAGCCCCAGAGGCCGCAAGGACAGCTTTGGTGCCACGCAGCCTCAGTCAACTTGCTCCAGGCCTCCGATCTCAGCTCTCACCACCTTCCTTGTGGTGATGGGATTTGGAGCCAGGACCGGATACAGGGACTGGCTCATGAGGACGCTTGGTGCCTGCTGGCCATGGCGCCTGCTGGCCATGCTGTTTGATTCTTGTTGTTGTCGACGTTTTTGAGACAGTCTCACTCAGTCACCCAGGCTGGAGTGCAGTGGCGCAATCATGGCTCACTGCAACCTCTGCCTCCGGGGTTCCAGAGATTCTCCTGCCTCAGTCTCCCGAGTAGCTAGGATTACAGGCACCCGCCACCACGTCTGGCTAATTTTTGTACTTTTAGTAGAGACAGGGTTTTACCATGTTGGCCAGGCTGGTCTCAAACTCCTGACCTCAAGTGATGCACCCACCTCAGCCTCCCAGAGTGCTGGGATTACAAGCATGAGCCACCGTGCCCGGCCTGTTCTTGTTGTTTAATGAACAAGTATTGCTCCTATGTAAAAACTTAAAAAACAAAACAAAATGAACTTTTCTCCTCACGTCCTGCTCACTGTACACATTTGCAAATGCCTTGCACAGGAGCTCACAGCAGCACTGGACCCACCAGTGCTGATGAGCGCGGGGGTGCGCCATCCCTCAGCCTCTCTCTGCACCCACAACACTTTAATTTCTTTCTTTCTTTTTTTTTTTTTTTTTTTTTTTTTTTGAGACGGAGTCTCGCTCTGTCACCCAGGCTGGAGTGCAGCGGCCGGATCTCAGCTCACATGCAAGGTCCGCCTCCCCCCGGTTCACGCCATCTCCTGCCTCAAGTCTCCCGAGTAGCTGGGACTACAGTGCCGCCACCTCGCAGCCGCTAGTTTTTTGTATTTTTAGTAGAGATGGGGTTTCAACCCATGTTAGCCAGGATGGTCTCGATCTCCTGACCTCGTGATCCGCCTGCTCGGCCATTCCCAAAGTGCTGGGATACAGGCTGAGCCACCGCTGCCCGGCCCACTTTAATTTATTTCTACATGAAAATAAAGGGGGCATAATCATAATGCCCTTCAGAAGCTTTTTTCTTTTTCTTTCATTGCCGACTGTATCGCGGGTGCTTTCTCATGCCCCGCGTTTGCGGAGGGCGTTCCTTTGTGCTTGCTAGCACCAGGTGGGGTAGCCTGGGCATCAGGACCTTCCCCCTGCCGGCTTCCATGTTGAATGAAAATCACCAGGGTGAAAGTTTGTGATTCACAACCAAGGGTGGTAATCCTTGCTACCCAAAGGACCCTCTGGCCAAGTCAGGGGCATATTTGTGGCATCAGTTGAGGGGGTGGGGGTCTACTGGCATCTGGTGGGTGGCAGTCCAGGACACGGCTCCACATCCGTAATGCACAGGCAGCTCCACAGCCAAGAATGATCCGGTCCCCAAACGCCAGCAAATGCTGAGGGGGGTAGAATCCCGGGTTAGAACCGCAGATCCTCGGCAGTCCGTTCCGGTAGTACAGACCAAGGGAGCTTGCTCCCGGGGGTGGTGCATTCCCCCTCTCCCACAGGCAGGACGAGGTGACTGACTTCAGCAGCCCAAGCTGGCCTCGCAGGGCCAGGCTTTGGGGAGTGTCCGGGAGGTGGGTACCTCCTGCTGATGGAGTCCGAGGAGCAGAGGCGACTGCCGGCCCACCAAGCTCTGGGCCCAAACCCCTGTCCACTGCCCCTGAGGTGGAGAGTCCAAGGTGAGGGGTGGGCAGGGGTCCAGGGACCGGGGCTGTCTCCTGCCCCTGGGAAGCCACAGTTCCTCCTTCTGGACTTGAAGGAGTCTTCGTCTAGGCTGGGTGGAGAATGAATGAATGATACAGTCCCTCCCCCGTCCCCCTCCCCATCCCTCCCCTGGTCCCTCCCTGCCCTCCGCATACCTCCCCTGCCCTAAGTACAGGCCATCTTCAGGCACAGGGCCACTTGGGTTGGCCATGGTGGGCAAGGGAGGGTGGATGCTGGGGGGCTGAGACGAACTCAGAAGCTGCCGGCGCCACCCTCTCAACAGGTTCAGCCGTGTGTGGCTGCCCATGGAGCTCACTCCAATACTGCCAGCCTGTGAAACGTGATCTTTATAGGACCGTCCTCAATCAACCTTCCCAGCCCTGAAGAGTCATCCCACATCACCAAGTTTTCATAGAACTCTGAAATTCGCTGATTTTCCTCAAGGTCTCCTGTCCGTTTAACTTCATCCTGATTACACCGCCAAGTCCCCTTAAAGACAAGAGGCAGAGGGTGAGCGGGCTGTGCTGGGTGGGGAGTGTGTGTGTGAGCATGGTTGTGTGTGGTGTGAGCGGTTGTGCTGTGTGTATGTGGAACGATTGTGTCGAAGAGCATGTGTTGTGTGAGTGGGGTGTGCTGGGTGGGGTGTGTGTGATTGTGTGCATGTGTGAGTGAGCTGTGCTGGTGGGGTGCGTGTGTGTGAGCATGTGTGTGTGTGTGGGGGGGCTGTGCTGTGGTGTGTGTATGAGTGATTGTGTGACAGTATGTGTGAGCGGGCTGTGCTGGCTGGGGTGTGTGTGATTGTGTGTGTGAGCGGGTCGTGCTGAGTGGGATGTATGTGATTGTGTGTGTGAGAGGGTTGTGCTGGGTGGTGTGTGTGTGTATATGAGCAGGTTGTGCTGAGTGGGGTGTGTCTGATTGTGTGTGTGAGCAAGCAGTGCTGTGCAGGGTGTGTGTGAGCGTGTGTGTGCACACATGCACATGCATGCAGGAGCCCAATCCTCAAGGACCTCCACCCACCCAGCATCCAGGCACTGGGCGTTTCTGGACCTCCTTCCTCCATCCTGCCGGGGAGGCCGCCCTCGAGACAGGAGGGCTGAAAAGCACCACCTCCACATGACAGATGAGGAAACTGAGGCAGGGAAGGGAACACACTGACCAAGAGCCACACCTCGTCAGTGAAGAACAATCCCAACAGCCCCAAACTCCTGGCTGGTGCTGCTTATTTCTACCCTACCATGTGGTCCCTCTTAAACATCCTAATAGAGGGAAGCAGCCCTGTGTGTCGGAGCCACATCAGGCCACAGAAGAGCCACCTAGGCTTGGGCTGACCTAGGTCCCCATTCTTGGGAAGCTTCCCCCTCCCCAACCTCTCCAAGCCACGGCCGCCCCTTGGAGCCTGGACACAATGAGGGGTCAGGAAGTCCCTCTCTCCATGGGTCTGGCCATCCCCAATCCAGCGCCTGTCTGCCATGCTGCAGTTCTCGTGCTGGCCACCAGGGAGCAGTGCCCACTTCAGTCCAGACAGAAAACGCAGTATCTCAACCTGGCCCGCGTGGGAACCCAAGGGAGCCGGCCACATGGGCGGTCCTGGCCCTGCCCACCCAGAGCAGCGGGCGGAATTCCCCAAAATGCAAGTGACCAGCCAGAGCCAGAGCCAGGTCGTCAGCAGGTTCCCATCCCTCCCGCCCTTCCTCGTTCCTAGAAGACTTCACAGTCGGCTCCCCACCCACCCCGCAGTGGGGAGCTTCCTGGGGAGGCTGCAGCACGCTGTCTGAAAGGGGTGTTTTGTTTTCTTGTCCACTTACCTTTAAAATGAGGAATAAATTCCCAGAGACAGGGACCCCAGTGGTGAGTCTAGAGCTCAGAACCACCCCTTCAACCCCAACAGCAGAAACATTACAAATCTGACCACCGTGGCCCCTGTGTGCACCTGGCCCAATGCCTGGCATGAAACAGGAACAGATGGAAGTTGCCCAAATGAATGAGCAGGTGAGGGAAATGTCTGTACTTTGATACAGAGGCAGGATTGCAGTCAGCTCATGGAGCTCAGACCTAAAACCACAATTCCCATGGAGACAGACCTCAGGCCCACCGAGGCACGGCAGCCGACTCTCAAAGACACTGCCTTACAAGGAGTGAGCTCTCAGTCCCAAGGGGAAATCAAGCCCAGGTACAGTGACGACTCCCATAGTGGCTGCATGAATGACTTCCTAGATAAATTGGGAATCGATCCAAAGACTTCTAAAATCCCCCCTAGCCCTGAAGTCTCATGATGAGGTTCGGTGGCTCTCAGAAAGGCAGATGCACACCTGCAAGTCACAGAGTACTTCGTGCAGCACTGTGAGCTACACTCCTGCGAAACTGTCCCGTCGAGGGGCTCAGAGCCACCCGCCAGCCAGACACCAAGTGCTGAGAGTATGAAATGCAAGACCACACTCAGGGCCCGGGTGCACGGCCCACTGCACCTGCTGTCACTGTCTCAGAGGCCCCGAGGACACATCCGTGCTGGCTCACAAACCGTGGCTCACAGCAGACAGGCCAGAGCAGGTGTTGGAGAGGGGCGGCTTGGGGGCAGCAGAGCTGACACCAAGAAAGTTTTATCAGTCCGTCATGGCAGGAAGCTTTCCTGGAGCACTCCTCAGGGTGCTCGCTGCCCAGTGGAGCCGAGCGGCACAGGAGTTGAAGGTCTCTGGGACCACCTCCCGTGCTCACACATGAGTGCCCACAGGATTGGGAATAAATTTCTCCCAGAGGACAAGCCCTGCTCAGAGAACCTCCTAGCACCGGTGGCCAAGCATTGGTCTCCACTCCTGTCCCAGCCCAACAGCAGCTATAAACGGAGACAGATTACAGCCCCGCCCCCGCCCAGAGGGCGCTCCTTAAATGAGGTACCTGGGAAAGGAAAAGGGGGCCCACAGCCCAGGGGGCTGCTCAGAGGGCAGGCGCCAGGTATCAGAGGGCAGGACTGCAGCCCTGAGGGGAGTTGGCAGAGGTGTCCCGTGTTCCCAACGAGGGAGATGCTGGGGGAGCCATCATCCCTCCATCCAGATGTGGCTGGAGGGGACCTACCCCATGCCGGGTGCCATGCCTGACCTGGGGACACAGGTGACCGTGGCTGACACAGGCCTGGCTGGGAAGGGGCTGGCATGAACAACTGTGTCCAGGAGTAAGAGTGCCACCCACGGGGAAGCCAGTTCCCTGAGGATGGAACCCAGTCAGGGGCGATCCTCCCTGGAAACCGTCCTGTCCATGGCGAAGGCAGGATGAGCAGGACGCAGCCAGGTGACGAGGAGGAGGGTGCACCTGAGACAACACGTGGACCCGGGGAAGTGCAGGGCATGTGCAGGAGCCTGGGAGGGATCCAATCTGCCTGGAACTGTGGTAAACACAGCTACAACGTTGGGGGCAAGCATCCTGCAGAAGGCCTGGAGTGCCAGAGTGAGGAGCCTATGCCTGCTTCATGGGCAGAGGGAGCCATGGAGGGTTTCTGAGCAAGGGAGTGACATGAGCTAAGCTCACTCGGACAAGGGGAGAAAGGGAGGCATGGCTGGCTTGATGCGGGAGGGGGGTGTCCTTGAAACAGCCAGGAGTGAAGGAGTTCCCCAGGCAGGTAGCAGAGAGATGGCCCTGAGGTAGCATTTTAGAAGCAGAAGGCTCAGAGCTGGGAGTGAGAAGCACTGGGCCAGAAAGCCCAGAATGGAGGCGAGTGCCTGGGGGGAAAGCAGGGGGAGGGGAGGTTCAAAGGAGGTCTTGTTGGACAGGTGACGTTAGGACCCGGGACACCTGAGGGGGCACCTGACCTGCAGTGCCCTTCCACCCGTCACCTCCACCTCCTGTGGGTCTCACCCCCTGCCCTGCCCCGCCCCAACTCCTGCTGTCCCAGGAAAATGTCTATAGTCACAATCACGGCTTGTTAATGAGCCCAGTTTCAGTCCAAGACCACGCGGGCATGGTGTGCTAAGCTGCACGATGGCTTCTCCCCTGCCTCAGTTTACCCACTCACCTGCATAGCTTCCAGTGCTTCTTTGAGCTGCTGCCTCTCAGGCCGTTCTGCAGAATGGCTCAGAAGCTCCTGGAGGGGGGAGAAGAGTGTCATGTGTTACCACTCGGGGGTCCTGGCCTCTGCACTGACCCCTCCAGTGCAGGGGGTGAGCATAGAACAAAGTCCTCAGAAGAAAGCCACCCCACCTGCCAGCCCAGGCTGGGTTTGGCTGCCCACCACCAAAGGACAGAGAGTGACCCCTCCACAGGGGGACACCCCACATCTTGGTGGGGCACTCCCAGATCTTGTGGATAAAGGAAGGGAGTGACCGTGAGAAAGGACATGAAGGCAGCAAAAAGCAAGGCTCTGTGCCAGCAGTTCACGGGAAAAGGCCTCACAAGGTGGCTGGCAGAAACCACCGCCTTCCCTCCCAGGTCTGTCTTTCCTGAAGCCCTTCCATTTCCATTTCTGCTGTGGCCACCAGGAAGCTCAGAGATCAACCACAGTAGCTTTCTCTTTTTTTTTTTTTTTTGAGACGGAGTCTCGCTCTGTCGCCCAGGCTGGAGTGCAGTGGCCGGATCTCAGCTCACTGCAAGTTCCGCCTCCCGGGTTTACGTCATTCTCCTGCCTCAGCCTCCTGAGTCGCTGGGACTACAGGCACCCGCCACTATGCTCGGCTAGTTTTTTGTATTTTTTAGTAGAGACGGGGTTTCACTGTGTTAGCCAGGATGGTCTCGATCTCCTGACCTCGTGATCCGCCCGCCTCGGCCTCCCAAAGTGCTGGGATTACAGGCCTGAGCCACCGCACCCGGCCCACAGTAGCTTTCCTATTCCTGGTGTGAGGACACTTTTCTGTCTCCTTCAGTTTTCTGACCTCAATAGTGACTTGAGTTGTCTTCCCATGTATATTTACTGTGATAATCGTTCATCACACGCATTGAGCAGTGATAATGAACTAAGCACGAACTGATTTGTTTATATTCAACTTAATCTGTCTGTGGGCTGCATCCCACACCCCCTGGAAGCTGCCAGCCCTCATCTAACTCTGGCAGTGATGACCCCACAGGCACCCGGGGCCCAGGGCCTCACCTTCAAGAGCAGGTGGTATTTGAGCACCCTCTGCATGGGGACCACCAGCAGGTCTTGTAGTTTAAATTTTCCATCCTGGACCTTCAGCGTGCACTCCTGGGAGGGCGACAGGGTGATGGGAGAGCCCTCCCTGAGGAAAGCCTGAATCCACCCACCTGTACCCTCGCCCACAGAAAGGGGAGACCTAAGCCCAGAACTCGGGCCCAGACGTTTGGTTCTTCTCTAGCCAGGCTCCCAGAACCAGTCCATGCACCCGGTGTATGCAGAGGAATGGGCTTCACAACACGTGGGTGGGGGCGCGCCACCTCTCCCACCCTGCCGTATCTGCACTGGCCAGGCCGGGACGCAGTGAGACACGTGCGATGCTACAGGAACCCTCCCAGAGCGCCTGCTGGGCCTGCCTGGATGTGGCTTTGACTCTTCTGCCAGGCCAGGTCCTTTGGAGAAGGGCAGCAGGGTATCCCCCGTTGACCAGCCCCTCTCTGGTCTGGCCTCTGGGAGAAGCAAGGTGGAGCGCCAGCTTGCACTGAGCTGTGGGGGCCACTCCCAGGAACCAGGGCATTCCCCCATTCATTGTCTGAACTTGGGGGGCATCAGGCATCTCCACTGGGGGGCCACACTGCCTCCACCACTGCTACAGCCAGAGGGCTCTACACCAGGCTCCACGCAGAAAATAGGGTGTACTGACCAGATGGAGCCTGGAAACTCCAGCTGGGAACAGGAGGGGCTGGGAGGGGCTCACGTGAGAAACTAGATGTTGATAGAGACTTGCCCTGGGCCTGGGGTGAGGATGCATGAGGGGTGGGTGGCCCCATGGTTCCCAGCAAATGTTACCCAGGGTTCCCTGGGGTCAGCAGAGGCCAGGGTCAGGGGTCAGTCAGAGCCCCCAGTTGATAGAGACTCGCCCTGGGCCTGGGGTGAGGATGCATGAGGGGTGGGTGGCCCCATGGTTCCCAGCAAATGTTACCCGGGGCTCCCTGGGGTCAGCAGAGGCCAGGGTCGGGGTCAGCCAGAGCCCCCTGCTGAGTTAGATTCAGTCCCAAGGCCCTATCTCCATGGGGAGTCTCGCTGTGTCCTGGCCTGGGATGGTGACCTCCACCCAACCCAATCCCCAACCCAACACAATGCAAAAAAGAAAAATCTACAAAAAACCATTATATCACCATCCCCGTCACCACCTTCCCAACAAATGGGCAAGAGAGAGGCTGGTACCTAATGAGCTCCGGCCTGCAAGCTGCAACCTTAGAGCCAAGGCCAGGGCCAGTGCCTGGCAGGACTTACCTCGACTTTCTGCCTGAAGTCCTCCCGGCTGGCCAGGAGCTGGTTCAGAGTGTTCTGGGCATGCTCCATGTGGCTGCAGTACTCCCCGTAGATCAGGAGCCTGGACATTGCACACACACGCACACACACACAGGTTTAACGAGCTGCTCGGGGCTGCAGTGAGCCCGTCCATTTTTCCCAGCAGGCTGTAGGTGCGCAACCAACAGTCCCCTCCCCTGACAGCTCCCTGCGTGTGGACATATGCGACGGCCAGGAGGCTGCTTTACCCTTCCTGAAATGCTACCGGGCCGCAGGATGGCTGCCGGCGTGCTGGGAGAGGGGGTGCCCCGCTCTTCCTGAGTCCCAGGTGGTTCTAGGTCAGGTCCCAGCTGGGGATTCAGGGTGGAGCTCTCAACCCCCCATCCCACCCCTGAAAAGGGCCAACGCTGGAGGAAAGGATTCCTTCCTGGCATCGCCCCAGGAAGGAAGACCCCAGGAGGGCTCAGACTCTTGTCCCTAGGTCCTGAGCACCGAGGCCTGTGCTGGCTCAGGGCTCACCCTGGTGCTGTGCCAGCTGGGAAACCCCCAAGTGTCACCCTTGGTGCTTCTACATGGTGCCTGGATTCCACAAGCAGGGGACAACAGCAGTCAGTGACGGCCCCCTCCTCACCAGGGATGCAGGCAATCATGTGGCCCCTGGACCTGGGAGGACCAGCAAGGTCCTGGGAAGATGCCCAGGAGGACGGCCCTCGTGTCCTGCCCACCGCCTCCTCCTGGCCCCGGCATCGCTCTCCCAGCCACTCTGCTTCCCACTTCAGTGCCTTGTGCTGGTCTCTTCAGCCACAGCACCTTCTCCGTTGCCCTGCACTGGGCCCGCATCTCTACAAACTGGAACCCAGGGTTCCCGGCCTCTGGAGCCTCAGGGTCTTAGGTTACCAGCCTGAAATTTCATCTTGAAAACCCTGTCACCCCACCGACAGGGCAGTCCCAAAGAAGAAGAACCACGCCAGGTGACCATGTTGGTGACAAGGATGACAAGAGCCACCACTCGCCGAGGCAGCTGCTGCCAGGTGCTTTGCCAACAAGCCTGACGACTTTTTCTGCCCATTTGTAAAGATGGGTGTGATCAGCCTCACCCTTCAGGCAGGGCGACTGAGGCCTCCATGAACTTGCTAGGAGCTGACAGTCTGGCCTGCAGGGCTAGGCCGGACCCAGCGTCCTGGTGATGTGCTCTCTGGCAGGGCTGCGTGTTAGCGTCTGGAGCCTTCCCTGGCCCGGGAAGCCCAGTGCAGGCTCTCGGGACCAGGTCACCATGGCCTCTGGGCCATTTCTTTTTCCATCATGAGAGCTGCTTTGCCGTAGGGCACCCGGCCTGGGGCTCAGGGCAGGCAGCTGGGCCTGTAGCTTGGCTTTTGTGGAGGGCGGCCCTCTGGAAGAAGCGTCCTGATCATGGAGTCTTGATGCAGGGACAGGTTTCCATCCAGGTGGCTCTGCCACATGGGCCCTAGACAGGCCCCACTCCCCACACCTATGGGGTTTTGGACCACACAATGCTCACTTTCTTCCCAACTCTGGAGTTCTGGGCTCATAAGAACACAACCGTGGCTGGGAACACATTTTCTGCCCAGGGAGCATGTCCCTTTGTTGCTGGCTCAGGCACACGGACAGGCATCTTGACACACTTCCCACTCCCAACAAATGCTCAAGAGGCTGTCCTCACCGCGGCCAGGGGCGACAGAGGCCCTGACATCCTCCGAGTGCTGCATGTGGGGTCCAGTGGCTGGCACCTCCTCAGGCCGCCCGAGAATCCTCCCTCACAAGCCTGCAGGGACACTTCTGGCACTCAAGGCTGACGGTCCATGACTCTGATAAAGGACCTGAACCTGCTCGATGCTCACCTGGCCCAGCCACAGTCAAGCAAAGCACCCGTGGCCGGTCCCACAGGGCCCACATGTGGGGTCTGTACGGGTGTGTCCCGTGTCCACAGATCTGGGAGGTCTGTACAGAAGCATCACCATCATTGCAAAGGGCCTGCCTCCTGCCTGGTGCTGGGGCCGTGTGTTGACCGGGACCCACTTTAAATGGGAACCTGCTCCCTGGTTTCCACCTAAATGAGTCTGTTATTATACTGATCATTTTCATATAAAAGTTGGTGAAAACCTATCATCTCTGGAAGCAATCGAGAAAAAGGTTTTCCCCTTAAAAAAAAAAAAAAAAAAAAAAAAAAAGAACAAAAGCTTCAGAAGCCCCCGGTAGAGTAGGAGAGGGGAGAAGGAACAGAGGGACATTAAAGAGACCACCAGACAGCCTGAAAAGTGAGCAGACAAGACACGGAGCCCTAGCGGCTGCCTGCACCTGCCCCGCTCCAGATCGGTGTTTTCTCCACCGTAAGAGAATGATCAGAGCCAGGCACAGAAGACATGCCACACACACTGGGCATCAGTTGGTGCCAGGACCCGGGCTGGAAGCTCTGGGGCTGTGATTGTCACCGTTCTACCCATGGGGACACTGAGGCTCAGAGAGGCCCGTAGCTGAGAAGGGAATCACCAGCAGTCACCGACCCCAAAGCCCAGGTCCTTGGGCTGCACCCCTGCCTCCAGGCTGTGCCTCCCATCTGATGATGACACCAGACCAGAAGCACAGCAGGAGGTCCCGGAACTCTAAGGCCCCCAGTCCACCCCTGTGGCCCCTTTGAAAAGTGCCCCTGACCTGGCCTAAGGACTCCAGGTGGGGAAACCAGGGCAGGTGATGAACCTCGAGGCTTTCAGGGACAGGCCAGCGCGGGTTGAGGGCCACAGGCCATGGGCTCAGGTATGGACCAAGGATGCAGGAACAAGCGGGTCCACGGCTGAGCTGCCAGCTCTGGCCTCCGTTTCCCCATCTGGGAAGTGGGGGTTAGACAGAGCGAGAGCTAAGGCTTCTTGACTTCAGAGGTTCCCAAAGGCAGCCCTGCCAGAGGAGGTGGCCAAGCCAACCCCTACTGGGGGTTTTGAGGCCAGGGACTCTCCCTGCAGGTAGCACCCCGGAACCACCCAGCCTTGGACTTCGGGTAGGAACCATCCACAGGGCAGCCTCACTCGTTCCAGGATTCCGAGCAGAAGTCTCGGTGCACCAAAGCGCTCGCCTGTCTTGGATCCTTCATCTCCAAACGCACAAGGAAATCCCACACAGCCCCAGGGGAGGAGGGCATGGCCTTCATCTTGTTCTGTTCTGCTTTTCTCCCAAAAGTGCTTGTGCAAAGCTCCACAGAGAGCTCCTCTTGAAAGCCAGTCCGTGGCCTTCCTGCGGGGCTGCCAGCTCCCTGAGGCCGTTCCCTTTGTAGCTCTCCTGCCTCCACGTCCCCGTATGCCCCCACTCCCCCAGCATGACTCACTGCCTCACTCAAGGAAGCCACCAGGGGCTGGACTCCAGGCTCAGCCTGGCCAGCCCCAGCCACAGAGAAAAACCACATGGCTCTGTCTACATCCAGAGCTGCAGAATGCAAACTCCTTCCCAAGGCCCAGTGTCCCTCTGGGTGGGAGATGCCCCTTTTTAGGCCTACAGGGAAAGGCTAAGAGGAGCTCCTGCCTTTCTGAGGACCAAGGCTACATTCATAAAGGCATAACGTCAAAAAGAGGGAGGTGACTGTCCCCTGCCATTCAGGGCTGGTCACGCCACATGGGGACGCTACTCCACCCTTCACCCCTGACGAGCTGCCAGAACCCTGTCACAAAGCCCCTCAGCAGCTTCCTCATGCCCTCGCTTTAAAAAAGAAAAATTCTAAATCCTTCCCTTGACCTGGAAGCCCCTGCAGAACCCTCCAGAGTCCTTCCCTGAAAGCTCCTGCAGGACCCTGCAGTCCTTCCCTGGAGAGCTGCCCAGTAGGAAACTACTGAGCTCCTGCCTCTCACCTTCCCCCAAGCTTCTGCTCCCCCACCCGCCTCACCCCACCCCTGCAGGACTGTGCTCAAGGGGACCCATCCTCGGCTTAGCAGCCCTCACGGGTCTCCTGGGCTCTCCAGCAACGCCACAGCGCCCCCGAGCTCCTCTGTCTTGTCTTGGTTCTCATCCCTCCCAACCAGTGAGAGGCCAGTAGCTCTGTTCACTGTGTATCCTCGGTCCAGAGCTCAGTAGCCATACACAGCAGGCACCCTATGAAAGCTTCAGGACTCATCCAGCAAGCGAGAACCAGGACCTTGGGGCCGACTCCAAAATGAGAGGAATGGGGCAGAAAAGCTGGATGCTGGGATGGAACCACGATGACTTGGTGATGAGCTTTGATGAAACGCTGCCAGCCCCTTCCCCAAACAGACCCTGACTGACGGGTCTGGCCACAGGCCTTGCTCCCACGGATGAAGCCACCTGTCCACAGAGCTCTCGGGCCGGGCCTGTGACTGGATGCGCTGCCTACACTGCAGTGGCACTCCAAGGCAGAGATGCCCGCTGTTCCTGGGCAGGAGCCATGCATGCAAGGTCCTGCTGGTAGGACGGGGCCAGGGGTGTCACAGGGCAGCCTGACTGCGAAGGGAGGCTCCCGGGAGAGGGCAGGTTATCCACCCTGTCACTCCACCTCACAGCCAGCCATTCCTGCTCCGGGGCTTCAGCCTTTAATGGGCCTCAAAGTAAACCATGCTTCATCCGTGGCTCCCTCCCTTCCTGGCCGAGGGACAGCATGAACAAGGCACTGAGAAGGTCCGCTGTACCCCACACCTGCCAAGGACTGAGCCGCCAGCCAGTGCGACCCGCCAGCTGGGCTCTATCGGCTCACCCGCAGATGAAGGGAACACCTTGCTGGGGCAGGTTAGGGAGCTGTCCTCCCCCGACCCCTGCCCACTCTTACGCCTCCGGGGCTGGCCAGTGTGCTCACACCTGCTGGGCCTCGTCAGCTCTCCTGGTCACCTCTGCCACCTGACCACAAGCACTGCCTGCTCCATTGCGTCTCCGGGAACCCCCCAAGCCATGGCCCCTGGAGAGCAGGTTCCGGGACCCTCCTCACAGGGGACGGGGGAGCACCTTTCCTGGAGCTACAGAGCACACGGGGAAGCACCTGCAGGGTTTCCCAGGCAACGTGCCTGAGAATCCAGCCCTGGGCCTGTCCCCGGCTGCCTGGACAGGGAGGGGTGTGAGCTATGCTGACGGTCACCTGGCGGATGATGCAGGGGACCCTCCTACAGATGAGGGAGAGATGGACCTGGGCATCCAATGCCTGGCCCAGGGCCGCGTGGTCAGACGCGCCTGTGGGGTCTTGTACAACTCCCCAGGCCCCACAGCAGACCCTTCCAAGAGTGGACCCCGGACATGGTATTTGTAACAAGCTCCCCAGTGGCTCTAGTGAGCAGCCAGGTTCAGGAAGCATTAGCATAGACCCCTTCGGGCACCTCCAAAGGATCTCCAAGGGACAGAGAGCTTGGTACCGTCCCCTGATGGGGCTCTCTCGCGACTTCCATGGCTGGAAACGCCATCTCCCTGGCCTCCGACAGCCTGGGCATTGTCTAACCCCCAGAAACGCCATCTCCCCGGCCTCCAACAGGCTGGGCATCGTCTAACCCCCAGAAACACCATCTCCCCAGCCTCTGACAGCCTGGGCATCGGCTAAGCCCCAGAAACGCCATCTCCCCGGCCTCCAACAGCCTGGGCATCGTCTAAGCTTCACGTGCCACCTCCTTTCATCCTTGTCCGCATCCTAACTTTAAAGAACCAGCCACAAAGGCACAGAAGGGAGAAGCAGGGGCCCAAGATCTCCACTGGGACAGCCAAGCCACTCGGATGGCGACCCCTCACAGCTAGGTAGAAACGTCCAGAATCTGGATCCTGCCCCTGCCGAGCTCCCACAGGATAGGAGGCTCCACATCCTCTCCATCATCCAGGCTGTGGCTTGGGGTGGGCGGCATCCTCAACAAGGGAGGATGGGGTCCAGAGGAGGCGGCCCCTGTCTCGGGACACCCCAAAACCCAAGAGTTCCACTTGTGTAAACTCTTCCGCAGACAGGGAGGGGCCAAGGAGCCCCAGAGGGCCAGCAGCCACTCACCTTTCCTTGAAATCGAGAAAGACCTTGGCCAGTGTGCTGCCCCCCACCATCATGGACACGTCGATGGCCCTCAGGAAGCTGTGATGCACCTTGATCAGGTCCTGGGTTGAAAAAGAGCTGTGAGTGCCTGGCCAGGCCCACCCAAGGCTAGACGGGAGCGCCACCCTTAAGGCACCCCTGTGGTTCTGTGGTTCCTGTCAAGGGGGTGAGGGGCCCGGGTGCTGGGCCTGCACCCCACATATCTGTGCATGCCACGGTGTGATTCCGGTAGAAGATTCTATGGCAATGGTGCACAGAAGAGCCAGTATGTGCGGGAGGGAAGTCGCCCTCAGCCAGCATCAGCCCATCTGACACACAGCGGCCGACTCAGGGCAGGCTCTACAGACAGAGTGGGGCGGCACAGTGCAGTACCCCTGTGCCCAGGCCGCACCCCAGGACCCCCATGCCCACCCCAGGCCCCTTTCTGTCTGCCGTCCTCCATCCGGACCACAGCTCAAGGCCAGATGAACTCTGGGTCAGAGGCACAGACTACAGGAAGCTCTGAGGTCCAAGCCAGCCTTATCCAGGGCAGTGACCAGAGCCCACCCTTGCAGCTAATGAGACACCCAGGGAGGCAGGACACAGCCACTGCATGAGCTGCTGGCACCTGTGGCCACCAGGCCAGGAGGAAGGGCCAGGAGCAGCGTGTCCCTGGAGGAAGCCCACCCACACGTGGCCGCCGGAGCCTGGTGCCAGCGCCCTGCTCTGCTAACCACATCAAGGTGACTCTGCATGGGGAACTGCCTTTCTATGACAGCGTTCAGACACCCGCAGGGCAGGCAAGGGGGTCTGCTCAAAGGGATGGAGGGACACGCTTCTCTCTGGCCGCTGACAAAAACTTCATTTACATTCTCAGGGTCATCCGTGCCTCCAGCCATGCATGTCAGTGCCGCCCTCACCCCGCAGACAAGGGGAGCCCAGAAACCTGCTACCCTGGCTCCTAAATCCAAAGACCGTGGAGAGAGGGGTGGGGGCTCCTCCTTCTGGCCAGCACGAGCCACAACGGAGCTGCAGGGGTGCAGCTCTCCAAGGCCCTGGGGACAGCAGGACATGTGTGGCCAGTGCCGAGTTAGAGCCCAGAGCCCGGCATGAGCGAGGGGTGCCAGGACCCTTACCTCCAGGTTAATGAAGACAGCCGCCATGTCCGCTGGGCTCAGCACCAGCCGCAGGGGGCTCATGTAGTTCTGGAAGAGAGAAGTCCGCCAGCTGCTGTCGCCCACCCTCTCAAGGTCACAGCTGCTGGGGAGGGTCCCTGGGGCAGCTCCGAGGCAGGCACACTGGGGTGCTCCATGCTGACTGGGGTACACCTGTGTTCTGGCCACATCGGGCTCCATTCTCTGGGGATGAGTTCAGGGCGGGGAAGTGTGTGGGGGTAAAGATTCTAATGCTCCCAGCATGACAGGGGCAGAGTCCTGTGGTGGCCACTCATACACAGGGTGGACATGGGTGCTATGGCTGCCCTGAGGTGGGCGTTGGGGTTTTGGCTTGCGGTGTGGGACTGAGACCCAGGAAGCAGGGCCATCACCCCGGGGAGTGTCTGGATGGACAGGGCTGTGGTCCCCACCCAGCACTCAAACACTGAGCTTGTGCTCCTGAGCACGACCCCAAAACTGTCATCAAAAGGGATGCTTTCCATCTGGAGAAGTGCCGGCGGGGGTGCAGGCTGGGACCAGAGTCCTCCAGTCCCAGCCTCAGGCAGGATGTGAAGTGAAAATGAGGACGTGTGAGGCTGCCGACCCTGCTCTGGAGGCCTGGGGAGGCCCTGCCACCCTCTCCTCTCCTGCTCCCCGAGTGGCTTCTGGTCAGGGTGGCCAGCAGCTCTGCAGGCATCCTCTGGGCCCAGCTGCGGGACCACTCCTTGGCCACCCCATGACGCAGAGGGCATTGTCCAAGCAAACACACCCAGGTGGCGGCCCCAGGCACGGTGCAGACAGACCCCAAGAGCCCTCCTGCTTTCTGAGGCAGCACTCAGCCATAGAGGGATGCAGAGGCCGGCAGGACCCCAGCAGAGGCCGACCTCAGAGCCAGGATTCTCGGAAGGGGCGGGACTCTGCCAGGGCATGAGCAGGGCTTCAAGGGAGCTGGAAGGACCTGGGCCAGGATGTACAGATGTGAGTGCAGAAAGGCCGCTGGCCAGGGACCAGAGGATGGGGCAGCAGGAGGGGGCCCGGCCGGAGCAAAGCCAGCCTGGGTCCAAGGGGGCAGACCAGGTCTCCTGGCTGGAGGCACCACGGCCACCCTGGACCCCACACCACAACCGGAGGATAGAAATGAGACTCCAGCTTTAAAACAAGGTTGGTTTTTCTCCCCAGTAAACACTAGCAGTTGGCAATGAAGACTCAGAAGTGCCGGGGAAATGTCCCAGAGCCAGGCCGATCAGGTGCCTACAGGAGGCCCGAGTTGGGTAGGGCAGGTGAAGGCACATCCTCAGCCCTCTAGGAGCTCAGCAGGCCAGCGGGAGAGGACTCAGATGCACCAGAGTGGAACAGCTGGAGTCTGCAGCTCTGGTCACCGGGCCCGACCATGCCTTGTGCAGGACACTCCCAGCTCCCCATGGGAGCTTTCTTCCCTTTTCCAGAGGCAGAGGCTGAGGGTGGAGAGGCTGGGGAGCAGCTCTAGGTGGGATGGGGGGGGAATACATGAGGAGCTAGCTCAGCGCCTGCCTTAGAGCAACGTTCAGGAGCTGAAGCCGTAATCCCACCCCGACTAGGCTCGGAGGAGAGGCAGGGACAGGCGCAGGCTGGGGCTTCAGGGGTTGCAGAGGAAAGGAGAGGGCACCCTCCTTTTGGGTAGGGGATACCCGGAGGCAGAGCTGGGACGGCCACCAAATCTCCTTCGCCTGTCAGAGAGGCCCTGTGGCCCTGCCTCCGGAATGCACTCCCAGGGGATGGACGGGATGCACTCCCAGGGGATGGATGAACACAGTGGCCGCTGCCATTTTCCAGCAGCCACCGCCCGCCCTCACCTTCTCTATGTCCTCCAGGGTGCGGTAGTACTTGGCCTCGGTCTCCTGGATCTCCAGCAGGCAGCAATTCCTTTTGTCATCCTCAGTCATGCTCATTTTCTAGAGGAGGGAAGGGGGTGTCAGCAGGACCCCACAGGCCCAGCCACCTGCCACCTGCACATCTGCACCGTGACACCCGGACACCACCGCACACGAGGACACCTCCTCGGGTTTGGCCACGAGGTCACTGAGTGTGCAGTGCTGCAGTCGGAGGGGTGACAGAGAGGGCCAACCCCTTCGCATCCATTTTGCAGATGAAGAAACTGAGGCACGGGGAGGGGACATGACATGGGGACAGTGCCAAGGAAGGCTTGGAGGCAGAGGCTTCTACAATCCCAGGCTCCTACTCCTCTGATTCTGAATCTCAATTCTTTGCCAGACTGGGGTGAGGGCCGTGGAAGCTATCCCCTCCCACACAGGAGCAGGAGTGAGTTGCTAAAGCACCTACTGCGTGCATAAGTCCTCCCTATACAGCAGACTGTGTGCTCAACTCCATGCAGACCACATCCACTGAGACATTGCATGTCTCAGTACCAGCCACCTGCAGGCTGGACTCTTCCCCCAAGTGTCCACTGGTTTCTAGCCAGGGGGCCTGAGATGACCCCACCTCCACCAGCAGGGTCCCTGGGGCCTCCTCCAGAGCAGGGCCTGCCCCCACCTCTGGTGGAATGTGGCCGGGGCAGGACTGTTCAGAGGTTGCCTGGCCAGTGGTCCAGGGTGAGGTGACAGGCGGGGTCACTGTGGGGCAGTGGGGGATTTTCCCAACACTATCTTGAAGGTTCTGTTAGGCTGGGTGAACCACATCTGTCAGAAGGCTCTGGAGAAATGGTGCTGAGACCCACAGCACTTGTGTCAGCCCTAAGACCATCAACATCCTCCAAGAAATCCCCAAGGCTCCCCTTGGGTCTGCCAGGCTGCAGATCTCTAAGGCAACATGCAAGATGGGGTACAGGACCACGGGGGTGCTAAGGGTCTGTGATGCCTGAAGTCACGTGTGCCTGACCATGTCTCCCTGGGGGCAGGGTCTTGAGTTTTCTCAGAGAGGTCTGAGCCCTCCCTGAAAGGTCAAGAAGATCGTGCAGGCAGGACGTCCCCAGCCTCCCCTTCCAGGCCACTCACCTGCATGTATCTAATCTGCAAGCGTGGAGAAAGAAACCAGAAACAGCACCAGTTAGCAGGGCCCACACTGTCCTTGCAACCTGGGCCTGGGACATCAGGAACACCACCCCACAACCAGCCAACAGACCTGAAGCCACATCACAGCCCCTCGTGCTGCCCAGCTGGGCAGGGTGACGGCTCAGGGGCCAGAGCCTCCACAACAGACCCCTACTCAGGCTCTGGAAGTGGCACCTGCCATCCTCTGGCTTTACCTTCCTTTGGGGAAGTCACCATCTCTATTACCTTCTACTGGGGCTGTTCAGAGAGCTCCAGACATGACAGGGAAGGACATGGAAGCAGCTGTTTTATCTCAGAGGACCCTGGTACGAAGCAGGAACTGCCCCTTGCCCCCAGCCCTTGCCTGGATAGACTGGACAGCTCGAGACCAGCAGGACCAGCGCTGGGCACGAGGACACTATGCAGAGCTTGACAGCAGGGTGCATTCCACCCCAGACACAGGCAACGCTGTTACCCAGCCTGGCAGGTTCTGTGGACACTCCACGTCCCTTCACATGTTTTCTCAAAGAGGTCTGAGACCTCTTCAGAACCAGGGACAGCAGTGGGCTCCAGGGAGCACCCACTCTCGCCAGGCATGGATGGGGGTCTTGAGAGAGAGGGGCTGCATGATCCAGGGCCAGGATCCCCCACACAACCTCACAGGCAATGCACCCACCTGCTGAAGTTTACCTGCAGGATGCCCAGCTTTCTTTTCTTTTTTTTTTCTTTTTTTTTTTTTTGAGACAGAGTCTTGCTCTGTCGCCCAGGCTGGAGTGCAGTGGTGCGATCTCGGCTCACTGCAAGCTCCGCTGCCCGGGTTCACACCATTCTCCTGCCTCAGCCTCCCGAGTAGCTGGGACTACAGGTGCCTGCCACCTCACCTGGCTAGGTTTTTTTTGTATTTTTTAGTAGAGACGGGGTTTCACTGTGTTAGCCAGGATGGTCTCGATCTTCCAACCTCATGATCCGTCCGTCTCGGCCTCCCAAAGTGCTGGGATTACAGGCTTGAGCCACCGTGCCCGGCCAAGGATGCCCAGCTTTCAAACGACCTGGGGAGTGAACTGGGCTTGACCAGTCAGAGCTCATTCCCAAGTCCAGACAGCTCGCTGGCCACCTTGGGACCTCTCAGGCCAGCTCTGGGGAGGTGAGGGGAGCCCCCAGCAGCAGGGCCATGGGTCAGCCTTCCAGCCCAAACAGCTGCCCAGCCAGGCTCCCCAGGAAGGCAAACTGGAGGCCCTGCTGCCTCCACAAAGGGCCATCATCCCTGTGGGGAGACCCCCCGGTAATGGTGGGGAACAAAATTCAGCTCAAGACCCTTCAGGGACAAGCAGAGAAACCTGCTCTTAAGAGTCAGTTTGGGCCGGGCGCGGTGGCTCAAGCCTGTAAGCCCAGCACTTTGGGAGGCCGAGACGGGCGGATCACGAGGTCAGGAGATCGAGACCATCCTGGCTAACATGATGAAACCCCGTCTGTACTAAAAAATACAAAAAACTAGCCGGGCGACGTGGCGGGCGCCTGTAGTCCCAGCTGCTTGGGAGG
>NW_016803673.1:1999735-2027129 GCF_001698545.2 Rhinopithecus bieti | reverse complement strand
AGTCAGTTTGGGGGCTGTGAGACCCCCAGCCCTGCACCTGCCTGTCTCTCCCAGCAGGATGCCAGCAGAGCGGGCAAGGCCTCCGGGCAAGGTCTCTTTAGGGACTGGTTTCCCCAGCTTTCTGCCTCTCCACCACCAGCTGGTTCCTCCCACACTAAAAGAAAACACTGAGATCAGCTTTTTGAGAAATTTCCCATTTCTTCGGGGAAAGACAGTGGCATCAAAAGCCTCCACGGTTGGCAAGTAGCATCTTGCCCACTCTCGGGAGCCTGGGGGTCCGAGGGCCTGTGACCTGCCCCACCAGGTCCCTGTCTCCCCATTCCAGCTTTGCTGGATCCCCACCTTCCACACAGCAGCTGCTGGCAATAAACCCACGCGGAGCAAACTGGTATCCGAGAGATGATTCGCCACTGCCTGCATGGAAATAAATATCCTCCAAACATAAAAGACGCACAGCTGGCTAATTGGGCCAATATTGGTCTCATCACTCTCCACACAAAGGGGGAAAATGATGCGTGCTTTAGACTGTGAGCCAAGTTACTATCTTAAGGCTCCCTGGGCAGGAAGGACTGAGGGTCCTGCAAACCCTTGGAAGAAGAATCCCATGCCAACACGGGCGGGGGTCACGACAGTGGTGGTGTCACCTCTGGGGCACCTGAGAACATCTCCATAGAGAGGAAGGGCACAGAGCGGACCAGGACTCGGTGAGGGTTTCCAAAGTTGCTCCTTGGAGGAGCCCCGAGGGGACTGGGAAGGACCAAGGGGTAGACTCTCTGGACGTCCCCCTGCAACCAGAGGAGCTCCCCCTCGGTGGCTCAGACATGGGGATGGCTCAGTATTGTGTTAAGCAAGGGCCAGGCTGCTCTGCAAGGGAAGGGAGTGGAGAGGAGAGGAGGGGAGGGGAGAGCAAGAGAGGGGAGAGGACCAAAGGGAAAGGAAGGGGAGAAGAGAGGAGCAGGGGAGGGAGGGGAGGGAAAGAAAGGGGACAGGAGGGGAGGAAAGGAAGGGGACAGATAGGAAGGAGGAGAGGAGAAAAGGGAGGAAGGAGGAAGGAGGGGAGAGGAGGAAAGGGAGAGAGGAGAGGAGGAAAGGGGAGGGAGAGGAGGAAAGGGAGGGGAGAGGAGGAAAGGGGAGGGAGGAGAAAGGGAAGAGAAGGAAGGAAAAAGAGGAGGGGAGGGAGGGAGAAGAGGAAAGGAAAGGGGGGAAGAAGGAGGGAGGAGGGGAAAGAGGATAGGGAAAGAGGGAAAGGAGGGAAGGGGAAGGGAGGAAGGAGGAGGGAAGGGAGTGGAGGGAGGAAGGAGGAGGAAAGGAGGGGAAGGGGAGGGAGGAGGGAGGGAAGGGGAGGGAGAGGAGGGAGGGGTAGGGGAGGTGAGAGGAGGGGAAGGGGAGGTGAGAGGAGGGGAGGGGAGGGAAGGAGCGGAGGAGGGCTCACCATGGGCTGCTGCACCTCCACCTTGATGATGTCCTCGTAGATGTCGTCCCCTCCATCCTCACACGGGACGCAGTCATAGATGTCCTCCCCCAGGTCATGCTCACTGTACAGGAGGAGGCAGGTTAGAGGGGAGGGGAGGCTCCCACCACCCTGACCAGGGAGCCGCAGAGGACGAGGGTCCATGAGGGACGCAGGCAGCTGGGGCCACAGTGAGGTCACCTGCCCAGGGCCTCAGTCTACAAAGTGGGGTGGGCCCCACCTGCAGGGCTTCTGTGGGAGTGAACCGGGCAGCGCAGGGAGCATCCCCCAGGGCTCTGCCTGCTGCCTCCACAACGTGCATTTCAGAGGGATCTGCCAGGACAAAGCCCCCACTTCTCCAGCCCTTTGGTAAATACTGGGGACATAGGCCAGAGGTCCAGGGGCGGGACCCCTGCCCTCACCAGAATCTTCCCAACCCTACCCGACGGGAGCACCCGGCTCCTGCCTCCAGACCAGAAACCTCTCTCCCCCAGCCCAAGGCTGTGACCTGGAGCCCGGAGTGCTCCCAGCTCAGCCCTGGCTCTTCCAGTCCTTGGAGCCAAGGTGCAAAGGTTCCAGGTACATGGAGGGTGACCCGGAGTTTGTCATTTGCCTTCTGAAACCAGAGCCAAAGAAATTCCCACCAAAGTCTAATACGATAAAGCTTTGTTTTAGCTCACGGTCCTACTCCAACAAGCCACCCGTCCGCCTGCAGGACTCAGTTCGCGGGCTGCCTCCTCCAAGACACCCACCAGGATCGCCACTTGGCCTGTGATCTGGACTGTTGCAGGCACCCGTGGACTAGATGCAGCTCCTTGGCTACGTTTCCAGTGACTCTGTGAGTGGCAGCAGATGAGCCTGGCCCCTCCCCACACTGGGCTTCCTCACCCCTCCTGACGCTCCACACCTGACCTGCTGGGGCCCGGGAAGTCTCTCATTGAATCAGCACCTGAGCCAATCTAACCACCCCCCGCCCCCCCGCCCCGTTTCCACAGGACCCGCTGGGGGCTCACTGCACCTGGGGGCGGAGGGGCAGGAGTCATCCCAGGTCCAGACCGGTGGTGTATTCAGCCCTGCAAGCCCTCACCCCTGCACAAGGACGCATCTCACAGCCTGGGCTCAAAGTGGGTGGCAAAGTTCAATGGGAGAAGGACGGAAATAAATGCAGAGCACCCCCTTCCACTGCCACCATGACCAGCACGCAGGGAGGCGAGGCAGGGACAGAAGCCGGGGCAGGAACCATCCCTGCGGCACTCAGGAACAGGCTCCCCAGCCACGCTGTATGCCATGGCCTCATCCCGAACCTGGCCTTTGAATATCAGCTGTCGCCTTTTAAGGCTTGGGTTGGGGAGGACCATTCGAGGTCTACTTGAGAGAGGGAGGGCACGTGTGCATTCAAGGAAGGCCCTCAGCACCTTCCCTGGAGGACACGCTGCAATGCACCTGCCACACGGCCTCTGTCTGTGGGCGAAGCATCTGTGCCTCTCTTAGAGGGGAAGCTGGGGGCGAGCCCAGCTCCTGCCTTGTGGAGCCTCCTGCAGGCAGGCGGGCAAAGGAGGAGGAGGAAGCTGTCACTCCGAGTACTTCATTTTCTGCACCACTACAGGTGTGAGTGAGGCGGCTGAAAGCCGGCCAGAGGAGCAAAGCTGGCAGCGGGCGGATGGCCCTGGGACAGACCAGGCTGATGGAACCCTCCAACCAGCATTCAAAGAGCCACCCACGCATGGGCAAGCCCTTCTGTGTGCTAGCACCTGTAGAAAAAGTTATTCTTTTGGGCCTCACAGAATCCTTGGAGGTAGACAGCACTGTGGCCATTGTGCAAATTAAAACAAACACACTGAGGTTAAATGGTCAGCAAGGGGCAGGGCTGTGGCATGCGCTCACTGTCCTCTCCCCTCCCTGCCCACCCTCCACCGTGAGAGGTCCGTCTGGGTGTTGCTCAGCTGTGCGGGAGAACTGAAGCCAGGGCAAAGGCAGCCGTCAGACGGGCTGGGCCCACAATCTGGTGACAGACGCTGCCCTGGGAACAGACATGAAGGCAGGAAGGGTGTTTGTGAGCTCACAGGTTTTCTTACTAACCCATATCAAAGGTCCGTCCCCAGCCAGGTCCAGCAACTGCCTTAGAAACTGTCACCTGTGATGACACAAATTACCTCCCCTACTCTCCAGATGCTGTCCCCAAGGAAACAGCCCCCACTGCTTTGCCTGCCAGGCTACCAGGGACGCAGGCAAAAGTGACGGCAGGGGTTGTTCTCAGCGGCTGCCAGCCACCCCACGTTTCCGTCACACGGCAGAGTGAGGCTGGCG
This sequence comes from Rhinopithecus bieti, assembly GCF_001698545.2. Taxonomy (NCBI): domain Eukaryota; kingdom Metazoa; phylum Chordata; class Mammalia; order Primates; family Cercopithecidae; genus Rhinopithecus; species Rhinopithecus bieti. The sequence continues at coordinate 2,023,372 of NW_016803673.1, read as the reverse complement.
GCAAAGCGTCTGTGGAGAACTCTTGACAGTTGGAGGCGAGGCGAGACGGGGAAGCTTCCAGGCTGCTGAACGAGACAACTCAAGGGCAGATGAGGCCACTCAGACTGTCTAGAGAAAGACGTCGGCTTTTCTCCAACAAGCCAGGTGGAAGGAGGGGGGTTGGCTGTGAAATGTTGCAAGAGCTGATGACATGGATCAAAAAAGGCTGCAAGCCGGACCTGGACAGGGGCCTGGAGGACATCCCGTGCAGGGATGGCAAATGGCCACACGGTGGGGCGTTCCAACAGAGCCCAGGGCTCCCCTCAACCACTCAGGAGCCTGTTCATAAAGAACCCTGTGCCGCCTCCATCACGGGTCGACCAGAACCGGCTGCTGACGACATGCAACGTGTTTCCTCTCCCGCAGGAGCCCCAGGCTTGTCACGGTGCAGATGGGAAACCCAGCCCAAGCTGCTGCAGGTCTCTCAGATGTCATGGACACACATCCTTCGCTCGTGCCTCCCACCGCACTGGCCTAGCACTGCCATTTACTGAGTTCTCGATGACGTGCCTGGCTCTGACAAGGCCTGAGCGTATTCTGGGAAATACAGGATACAATCCACTGATCCCGGGATGCAGGAGGCACGAGCTCCATCCCGAGCCCAAACATATTAAGGAGGGAGAGGACAGGGAAGGCTGGGATGGTCAGAATCTTCCTGAACAGATGAGACTCGAAAGATGCTTTGAAGCCCGGGTGGACCTAGAAAAGGGGTGTGAAAGGCAGAGTCCCCCGCCCACCTGCCTCTTCCCTGGCCCAGTCAGAACTGTCACGCTGGGATCTAGGTACAAGTCCACATCTATGTAGCACCTGCTGCATCTCAAGCTTGGTAAGAAATGGCAGGCATAGGGTTTTCACAATATTTTTGTTAAGCTTTTTAAGGATCAAAATACATCCTTAGTGGTAACTTTCTGACAAGTGGATACACCTGGGTCACTCATGCCCTCCCACATCAGAGAGCACTTTCTTCTCATTTTATTTTTTTTGAGACGGAGTCTGGCTCTGTCGCCCAGGCTGGAGCGCAGTGGCCGGATCTCAGCTCACTGCAAGCTCCGCCTCCCGGGTTCACGCCATTCTCCTGCCTCAGCCTCCCGAGTAGCTGGGACTACAGACACCCGCCAACTCGCCCGGCTAGTTTTTTGTATCTTTTTTAGTAGAGACGGGTTTTCACCGTGTTAGCCAGGATGGTCTCGATCTCCTGACCTCGTGATCCTCCTGTCTCGGCCTCCCAAAGTGCTGGGATTACAGGCTTGAGCCACTGCGCCCGGCCAGAGAGCACTTTCATCTCACCAGAGCTCCTGCCCTTCTCCATCAATCTCCTTCCTGACCCCAGCAACCACCCTTCCGACTGTTCTTCACCACAGACGAGCCTTGTCTGCAGTAGAATGTCAATGGCATTGTGCATTAGTTTTCACGCCTGGCTTCTTTCCCTCAACATCAGGTCTCTGAGACATCCATTCCGACTTGCCCACATCTGCAGCTCATTCCTGTTTACTGCCGAGTAATAATCCACGGCATGAATAACAGCAGGTTACCCATTCTCCTTCTTGACAGACATTTGGGTTGCCTCCAAGTTTTTGGTTATTGTGAATGAGATCTGTTATATGAGCATTCAAGTTGTGTGTGTGTGTGTGTGTGTGCGCCTGTGCACGCATGTGTGGTGGGTGGGGGGGTTACACAGGCTTTCTTTTCCTTTGGAAACTAAATTCCACTAGGAGTGGAACTGCTGGTCAACGAGAAGGTCTAGACTTAACCTCATAAGCAGCTGACAAATGCTTTTCTAAAGTGGGTGCATTCCACACCCCCAGCCAGCAGCGCTCACCAGCCCCAGCTGCTCCGCATCCTGGTCAGCTTCTGCTGTTGCCAGTCTTTTTCCATCCAGCCCCCACAGTGCCTGTGGAGTGAAACAGAACTGTGGTTCTATTTGGCACTTTCCTGATGGCTAACGCTGCCGAAGGGTCTTCTGTGTCCTTACTGTCTACCTTCCTTTGTGAAGGATCTGTTCAAGACTTTTGTCCATTTCTAAAATTTGGTTGTCTGTCTTCTTACTGAATTCAGTGAGTTCTTTACATATTCTGGATACAGATATGTTTTATGATTCTTCCCCCAGTCTCTAGCTTGGCTTTTCATTTTCTTAATGATATTCAAGCATTCACCTTTAATTTAATAAAACCTAATTTATCACATCTTTCTTCAGTCACATCCTGGCTCTGTCCTGTGTCCAAAGAAATCCTTGCGTCTTATCTAAGAAATCTTTGCTGTCTTTCAATCACGGTATATTTTCTTACAGGAGCTGCATAGTTTTTAGCCATTATGTTTAGGTCTCTGATTCATCTCCAGTTAATTTGTGTGCGTGGTATGAAGTAGGGTTCACTTTTTTCCCATAGGAATAACCACATGTTCCAGAACAATTTCTCAAAACTTCTCTTTTTCGAGCAGGGCATGGTGGCTCATGCCTGTTCTCCCAGCTACTAAGGAGGCTGAGGAAGGAGGATTGCTTGAGTCCAGGAGTTTGAGGCTGCAGTAAGTTATGATCGTGCCACTGCACTCCAACCTGGGCGACAGAGTAAGACCCTGACTCTCAGAAAACAAACAAACAAAAACCTTGCTATTGGATTGCTTAGATCTCTGTCAAAAACCAATTAGCCAAATAAGGGTGAGTCTATTTTGGAAAAACTACTCTATTCCATCAGTCTATTTGTCTATCTCTACGCTAACACCTCTGTCTTGAGAGGTTTCATAGAAACTCTTGAAACCAGGTAACGTCAATCTCCTGACTTTGTTCTTCTACAAGACCGATTAAGCTATTCCAAGGTCCTCTGCATTTCCACGTAAACTGTACAACCGTCTTCTCAATTTTTAAAAAATGCCTGCTGGGATCATGACAGACACTGTACTGAGTCTGCAGTTTAATTTGGGGAGAACTGACATCTTAACAATAACACCTTCCAATCCACAAACATAGTATATACTTTATTTAAGTCTTCCTTAATTTCTCTCACAGACATTTTGTAGTATTACGACAGAGGCTTTGGAATTTAGGAAGTATTGGGCCTTTTCTTTTTCAGCGTTTATTCTGCTTCCTTCATTCTTCCTCTTCTGAGACTGAGACCAGTGTTAGACGTCCTGACATCATCCCACATGTCTCAGGCTCTGTCTCTTCTCTCCAGGCTTCTTTCCTCCCTGTTATTCAAAGTGTGTAATTTCCAGCCTGGCGTGGTGGTGCACGCCCGTAATCCCAGCAGTTTGGGAGGCTGAGATGGGACGATCACCTGAAGTCAGGAGTTTGAGGCCAGCCTAGCCAACGTGGTGAAACCCCATCTCTACTAAGAATAAAAACTTAGCTGGGCGTAGTGGTGAGCTCCTGTAATCCCAGCTACTTGGGAGACTGAGACAGGAGAATTGCTTGAGCCTGGGAGGAGGAGGTTGCAGTGAGCCAAGATTGCACCATTGCACTCCAGCCTGGGAGACAAGAGCAAAACTCCGTTTCAAAAAAATAAAAAATAGGCCAGGTACGGTGGCTCATGCCTGTAATCCCAGCACTTTGGGAGGCCGAGGCAGGCGGATCACAATGTCAGGAGATCGAGACCATGGTGAAACCCCGTCTTTACTAAAAATACAAAAAAATCAGCCAGCAGGGTGGCGGGCGCCTGCAGTCCCAGCTACTCGGGAGGCTGAGGCAGGAGAATGGCGTGAACCTGGGAGGCGGAGCTTGCAGTGAGCCGAGATCCCACCACTGCACTCCAGCCTGGGTGACAGAGCGAGACTCTGTCTCAAAAAAATTATAATAAAATGAAATTTAAAAAATAAAATAAATAAAAAATAATAAAGTGCGTAACTTCCACTGGACTATCTTCAAGTTAAACAACTTCTCCCTGTGCCGTGTGCAGCGATTGTTCATTTCAGATATCGTGCTTTTCAGTTTGAGAATTTCCATTTGCCAGTTTTCGGTAGTTTCTATTTCCCTGCTGAGGCTCCTCATCTGTTCATTCATTCGTCGCACATTTTCCTCTAAGTCCTTGACTGTATTTGTAACAGCTGCTGTGATGGCTGATTTTGTATGTGAATTTGACTGGGCTAAGGACTCCCCAGAGAGCTGGTGAAGCGTTATTTCTAGGTGTGTCTGTGAAGGGGTTTCCTGAAGAGATCGACATTTGAATCAGAAGACCAAGTAAAGATTCACCCTCACCAATGCGGATGGGTGTCATCCACTCCATTGAGGGCACAAGTAGAACAAAAAAGGCAGAGGGCGGCCGGGCACGGTGGCTCACGCCTGTAATCTCAGCAATTTGGGAGGCCGAGGTGGGCGGATCACGAGGTCAGGAGATCGAGACCATCCTGGCTAACACGGTGAAACTCCATCTCTACTAAAAACAAAAATTAGCCGGGCGTGGTGGCGGGCACCTGTAGTCCCAGCTACTCGGGAGGCTGAGGCAGGAGAATGGCGTGAACCCGGGAGGCGGAGCTTGCAGTGAGCTGAGATTGCGCCACTGCACTCCAGCCTGGGCGATAGAGCGAGACTTTGTCTCAAAAAAAAAAAAAAAAAAAAGGCAGAAGGCAACGAACTTGCTCTCTTCTGAAGTTAAGACATCCATTGTCTCCTGCCCTCAGACGTCAGAACTCCTCCTGGTTGTCAGATCTTCAGACTCCAGAACACACACCAGCGCCTGCCCACCCCGTACCAGGACCCAGGCCTTTGGCCCTGGGTTGACACATCACTGGCTCCCTGGTTCTCTGACCTTTGGACTCAGACTTAAGCTTCCCTGGATCTCCAGCTTGCAGGCAGCATATGGCGGGACTTTCTGGCCTCCGTAATTGCGAAAGCCAATTCCCATAATAAATCCCCTCAGCCATCTACAGAGATCCCACTGGTTATGCTTCTTGGAAGCCGCCAATTGCAACATCTGGGTCATCTGAAGGTTGGCTTCCATTGACTCTTCTTTTCTGAACATGACTCACTTTCTTCTGTTTCTTGCGTTTGGTGATTTCTTTCTTGGACCCGAGATGCTATGAGCGATATTCAGCCTCCTGAGTAGCAGGGATTACAGGCACTCACCACGATGCCCAGCTGATTGTTTTCTTTTTCTTTTTTTTTTTTTTGAGATGGAGTCTCGCTCTGTCACCTGGGCTGGAGTGCAGTGGTGCGATCTCAGCTCACTGCAAGCTCTGCCTCCCGGGTTCCCGCCATTCTCCTGCCTCAGCCTCCTAAGTAGCTGGGACTACAGGCGCCCGCCACCTCGCCCGGCTACTTTTTTGTAGTTTTTAGTAGAGACGGGATTTCACCGTGTTAGCCAGGGTGGTCTCGATCTCCTGACCTCGTGATCCGCCCGTCTCGGCCTCCCAAAGTGCTGGGATTACAGGCTTGAGCCACCGCACCCGGCCTGTTTTATTTTTCATAGAGGACGGGGTTTCACCATGTTGGTCAGGCTGGTGTCAAACTCCCGGCCTCAAGCACTGCGCCCACCTTGGCCTCCAAAAGTGCTGGGATTACAGGCGTGAGCCACCGCGCCCAGCCACACCTGTGTTGTTTTCCTTTCTTTAATCCATGACTACGAGGAACATTCCTTCATACAGACTCATTCTTCATGCACCACTTTCCATTAACCTCTTGTCATTCGCCAAGGTTAAAAGTGAGCGACCTCACGCCTGTAATCCCAGCACTTTGGGAGGCGGAGGCGGGCAGATCACGAGGTCAGGAGATCCAGACCATCCTGGCTAACGCGGTGAAACCCCGTCTCTATTAAAAAATACCAAAAAATGAGCTGGGCGTGGTAGTGGGCACCTGTAGTCTCAGCTACTCGGGAGGCTGAGGCAGGAGAATGGCGTGAACCCGGGAGGCGGAGCTTGCAGGAAGCTGAGATCGCACCACTGCACTCCAGCTTGGGCGACGGAGCGAGACTCCATCTCAAATAAAAAAAAGAGTGAGCAACCAAAAACACTAGAGGAGAAGCTGTATTTGCGAATCTTTGTCTGGGACAGAATCATCTTAAACATGCAGACAACATCCCTTCTCTCCCTTCCGTCCAATGTCAGTTATCCGAAGCCTGTTGATACTGGGGGCGTGGAACTTGGGGTCACCCAGTTCTGCCTGTCACACCCTTAGGCTCCCTTCCTACCAGGCCCTCCTTGTGGAGCCCAGAGCACTGGCCGTCGGCCTGGCTACACGGATGGTACTTTTCATTCGTCAGAAGTACTCTCCCAACCATCTGTATTCAATGAACACTGGGAGAGACAGGTTCCTGCGTGTCATTTGAAATTCTAAAACAGTGGAACTGAAATTTCATGACACACATATTCTAAATTATGAGAGAGGGAGAAATAAAGGGAACAGTACAGAAGTGGTTTTTTAAAAATAAAATTAAATTAGGAAAATAAAATCAAACGTATTTGATAAAAAAAGTTAATAATATATAAACTTAGTAATTAAGATAAAAATCTACCAGATTTAATGGGTTTAACCAATATTTCTCCTATGACCAATTCTGCATCAGAAACAGGTTGGGTCCTTGGGACAGAGGGGACAATGGCCATCTGTCCCAATGACCTCACAGTCTAAGTGGGGAGACTGACCGGGCAGCAGCTGCATCTGAATCCTGGCACCAGGAAATCTCCCAGGTACGGAACAGATCCTAGCGGCAGATGCTACTGGGGGGTAACAAGCTCTGCCCCCCAATAGCTCCTTTCCTTTGGCCATCACTGACGTGGAAATGCCACTGCTACCTGGCTTCTTGGCAAAGGTGCCATCTCCATAAACAAATTTCTGGCACAGGGAGGTGACACATGACCAGTCTTAGTCACCTGGAAGGCAGGTTCACTTACGTCATGACCAGCAGGCCCAGTGCACCTGAGGGCCACAGCTGTCCACTGGGAGGAAGAGGGAACCCTCAGGGTCTGGGTTGGGAGAGGGGTACACCATGAATGGGCCCTTCAGATCCACTGAGGAGTGTGAAGTCTCCTAGGAGTACGGGACAGTGACAGGGGAGGGGGTCCCATCGTGCAAGGACCCTCACCTCGGCGTTCTCACTAGACATGAGCTTGACGAAGGCCCAGCTAAGACCCAGCACACGGAGCCAGCCCCAGCCCCACATGACCCTCCACGCAATCCCAGAGGAGGGGCCGGGCCGTTGTGGCTTCTCTCTGGACCCAGCCCACTCTCCCACAGTTCTTGAAAAGCGCCCCAAGGCCCTGCCATGTCTGCAAGTGGCTCCGGAATCTCCGTGGCACAATTACATCACCTCCCGTAGCTGTGTGGCCGGTGGCCATGTCACACACTGATCCTTTTCACATCAGTGTCTCGGCTAGAAAGAAGTGTGTGTGGAGGCTCCATGTCATCAGAGGCTACGCTTCATGGAAAAACTCCATGCCCATGCCGCACCAGAGTCTGGTCCACAGAGCTGGCCCATCCTCATCACTTCGGAACAGGTGGGCTGCAGTGGGTCTCTTGTTGGCAGGAACTCGACTCTCGCTCCTGAGCCCCTGGAGGGGAGGCGGTGAGGCAAACTAGGGTTGTCTTTGTAGACCTTCCTGTTTCTAGCTGTGTCACTGTGGGCAGGATAACCTAAGCTTCAGTTCCCCCATCTGCAACAGGAGGGGGACAGTTGCAAGGACCAGCCATCACGTACAAGACCAGTAGAGGCTGAGCATACAGTAGGTGCTCAGTAAGTGGAAGCGTGGCCTATCACCCCAGAGGGCGGAAGGAGGCGCTCATTCAATGAGACGGCATTGAGCACAGCGGCCGCGGTTCAACACACAGAGTGGCCAGCATTAAAAATGACAGATTTTTTTAAAACCTGGGAGACTAGAAAGTTGGATGGGGGGGTTGGTGCTGCTTTAATTTCTGCTCAGCCACTTTAATTCCATGGGTTTCAGGGGTGATTCTTCTCTGACCAGTGGCCCATGAGGAGGCCCGACATGGCCAGGCAGGAATGTGGAAGCCCAGATGTGAACGGACCTCCAAGGTCAGACCCAAGCCCAAGCCCAGCTCCCTCCACCCCGGGCCAGTGACCACCCCTCCTTCCTTCCTGCCCCGTCTCATCCTCTCGCTACTGCTGTTTTCCGGGAGTCAGCTGCGCTGACAGATGCTAAATCCCGACCATTATTTTTGTCCTCACAATAGCCTGAAATCTTCCAGCAGGGGCCCTGCACACGGCTGCGGTCCTCCAGGGACAGCAAAACCTGCCACCTTCACCTTCTGCCCGAGACCCTGAGGCCCCAGCCCAACAGCCTCGCCCGCCTGCCCCGATTCTGTTACAGAAAGGCAGCTGCTCAGAGGCCATCGCCCCCGCCGCCCACAGAAAATTAAAGAAAACCAACAAACTCTGCTTTCTGCCCCTGGTGAGCCTGGTGTTTACGACGGACATAAAATAGTGCTGCTGACAGGCTCGGATGCGCCGCACTGGCCCCGGGCTGTCTGATGCCGCCAAGCAGGGTACCAAGCTGCCATTAGTGTGTTACTAGGAAACCAAGTCGGACATTTCCTGACCTCGGTCCACACCACGGGGTGCTTCATCCCCAGGGGGCTGGAGTGGGGGCGGCAGAGAGAGGGCGCATCAAGCCTCTGAAGAAGCCGGCTGGGAACTGGATGGTGTGCATGTGGGGAAGGACGGATGGACAGATAGACAGACAGGCAAGAACCACTTTACACATCAGGGAGCTCGTTCTCACACGCCCTGGCAGACCCTCACCATGACCCATGAGGGAGGGAGGCCCTGCTTTTTCTACAGGTGGGGAAACCAGGACTCAAAGAGGGCATGGGAGTCACCCAGCTCGCCAAGCCATGTAGGCGCGCACCTGCACAGGCCTCGGCTACTGGATTCCCGGAAGGAGACCCGTCCACCGGACTGTCCCTCCTGGCCGTAACTCCCTCTTTTGGGGGGATTCTTTCTAAGCAGTAAAAGAGCCTCCCACCATCTAAAAATACTCAGGAGCCAAAAAAGAACAGCCCCTGGGGCCAGGTCACAAGGACTGGGCCCAGGGGAATGTCCCGGGCCACAACACACGGTTTCAATTCCTCCTTTGCCATGTGAAGCATGCTGTGTGACCTCCGGCAAGTCACCTACCCTCTCTGAGCCTTATTTTGTGCAACTGCAAAATGGGGGCTGGAGCACCGACCCGGAAGTGTTGTGAGGGCTGAGATGAAGTGGCAAAGCCCAGGGCCTGGCTCTCAGGGGACAGGAGCGGGGACCGTCGAACAGCGTATGGACCTATGGCTCAGATCCTCCAGTACAGGAATCATGAATGCTCTCGGGACCTCATTACCCCCAGCCCTTCCTCCTACCACAGTGCACCAGGCCCAGGCCTAGTTAGGTGTCCTCTCTGTGCTCCGCTCCCTCACAAATGACCCTTATGTTGCGTTTATCTCGGCAGTGAGAAACAAAAGCAGGAAGTCAAGGGAAAGTTGGTGGCAGAGACTGTCCTGCTGCCCTTTCTAAGCATCTGGTGAGGGTAAACTTCAATTCAGCCTGGTAGGGTTGGGGGCTACTTCTTAGAGAAGGTGACCTGTGGGCTGGGTTTTGTAGAATGAATAGGAGTTGGGCAGTCAATATAGGAGATACTATGTACATGATGGGACTTGTACAGTAAAACCCAGCATGTGACGCTTGTTCATTTTAGAGCAGTATTTGTTAAGTGCCACTGTGTGTCACTCAGGTCGATGCTGAATACAAGGAAAATAATGTCAAAAGGGAGAAGTCTTCCTCTTCCAGGAGAGTACCAGGAATGCGATTTAGTCGGGGTGGGACCTTCATCAGACACAACGCAGCCCCTTCATTCGGGCTGCAGCCCAGCTGTCTACTCCTTCCTGGAAAATGGCAAGATGAATGTGTATGTCTTTAAAGCCGCCTCTTCTGTGCCTGTCCCCTCCATCTGCAGAGACTACATTACATGAGACTGGAGAGTTGGTGTGACCGCATCGGTCCTGACAGCACTCGAGTTTAACGAGGTAATAAAAATGAAAGCCCCCGGAAGTCCCAGGCCATACCTGCTCTCACACCCACAGGAATGTGGAGCGGGTGGGGTGGTCACGCGTGCCTGCTCTGCGTGCGTCAGAGGGCTCCCCTGCCATCTCCCACTGAGAAGGAACAAATGGCCTCTCCCTCAGTGCTGGGGGTGGGGGAGCAGGGTTGCGAGGTCACTGAAGCCCCCAGACACATGGCAGCAGGGCCTCTGGAGACAGCTGGGGCCCACTGTGGTGCCAGAGTACCAAGGGGCCAACAGGACGTCCGAGGGGGGCAGGGAGAGCCCCTGAAAGCACGGCGCTCTCATCCCAACCAGCTGCGGCCTCCACAGCCAGCCCCACAGGGAAGTGCTGATGGCTCCGTTAACACGGAAAGTGAGGACAGGGAGCCCCTGCCCAGCAGTCCCGCAGCCACCTCCTGACAGGGACCGGGCTTGTCTAGACCACAAGAGTGAGAAAGGCTGGACTGTGTCCACAGGATCACCTCCGAGCCAGGCCCATTGGCCCTCAGTTCCTGAGAACAGACACAGCAGAGACCCAGACACTCCTAAAACCCCAGCCCAAAGCAAGGCAGTGGCTGGCCTGGCACAGGGGGCAAGAGCAGGTTTCCTAAATCACACTTTGGCAAATCCTATGCACTCTTCAAAATGAACACCTCCTCCAGGAAGCCTTCCTGCCCTCCTGGCTTGTCAGGGTCTGCCCCCAGAGGCTGCTGCCTGGATAGCACACGTGGGAGGTAGCGGAGCCTCAGGAGTGAGAAGTGCAGGGGCTCACAAAAGTCCCAGGTCCCAGGTCTGTGGGACAGGGCTCTTTTAGCCACCCCTGGGGTTAGGGAGGGGTGGTCTGACAATGACCCTCGGAGAGACAGAGCTGAGCTCAAATTGCAGCTCTGCACCCTAGTTCTGTGTGACCCTGACCAGGCGCCTGCCTCTCTCAGAGCCCAGTCTGCTTCCTGTCCAGGCAGAGGGCTCAGGGCCCCGCTTGCAGGGCTCAGTGAGATACAACTGGAAGCATCTTGACAGAGGCACCCTCCGGGGATGCTGGCTTCATTCACTCCATTCAACCAATCCCCACAGCCAGGCCTGGCCTCACAGTCACACCGAGCAGCAAGAGACCCTCGGCAGCATTTGAGGGAGCCACATGCTGCCAAGGAGAAGCCCGGGTGGGGCCAAGCATGCAGTCTTAAAGGGTCTGTTGTGCAAATGAGGTACCACGGCCAGCGGGGAGGCAGCTCCAAGCAGATGATGCCACATTCCAGCCACGGGGGTCCTTGTCGATGAAGGACCTGGCGGGGCAAAGGCCTTTCTGTCCCAGCCGTCACCCGCCTTAAGAAACCCCACCTGTCTTCCGTCCCTCCAGCCTCCCCTCCATCCCCGCACGAGCCTCGGGCCACCAGGGAGGGACAGGAGGACACCTGTCAACACCTCCGTTGGGGCAGGGGGCTTCATTCTGGCCTCCTTCAGACCACTGCAGGGTTTACGCGTGCCTGGGGCCGGGGGCTGTCTAACAGTGCTGGATTCATTTGCTTGTTTGTCGTGGGGCCGTTTTCGTGGCGTCTGCTTTCAAACTTGTCCCCTTTGGAAAAACAATCCTCTGGGGTGGACATAAAGCATCCCAGACCCAGCCTCTCCCAGCTCAACTTAGGCTCCACACGCAGGCGTCCTCCACAACGTGGACCTCCCAGCGTGAAGATGAATGTACGTGAGCTCAGGAGATGGCATCTAAACAAACCTCCTTTGGGAGAAGTGGGCAGGGTGAGGACAGCGGCGGGGAGGGTGGGCCACAGAAGACAGTGATTTGTTCCTCACTCCCTGTCCCCCTGCAGACAAACGGCACAGCAAAGAGTGGCCAAGGCCCCAGGGCAGGATCCAGTGGGAGAAGCGTGGCCTCTCCCCTCCCAGGTCACCGCCAGCAGGCAGCTCCCACTCCCTCCCCGGGTAGAAAGAAGACATCCAAACCGCCTCAACACCAGAAACTCCTTCTACATTTTATGCAACCTAAAAAATTATCCCAACGATGCTAACATGACACATTTAAAGCTGCACAGTCATTTTATGATGCAATAAAGCATGCAGCTCTACATTCGCGGATAAATTACACTCCCTGCCGTGTCACCATCACATTTGTTTAAGCCTGAAAATCACTTCAGCTCCCAGGAAAGTGAAACCAGTGTTATGCAAAGCAGGCTCCTAAATCATAAAATTGTAGATTCGTCAAGCTCAGAGGGATTCACAGACCCTCCGGGCGGACGCTTTCGTTTCAGAGACCGGGAAACTGAGGCCCTGAGTGGCATTTAACCCGCCTACAGCAGCAGCCCCTTGAAAGGAAAGGAAAGGCCAGCTAGACATTGGGCCCTGGCGACTCGCCACACTAAAGCAGCCAGCAGCCCCGGCCTCACATCCACGCCCTCGCCCAGAGCCCTGGCCCCAGAATCTCCCTCCCCGCTGGCACTCAGGGGCCGCTCTCCCTTCAAGGATGCTCCCGCTCAGAGGCTCTCTGGGGAGAAGCCAGGAGGGCAAGTGGTTCCCGACAGAGCCTGGCTGTGTCTGGGATCACTCCCTCCTCATGCAGCCACTGGAGTGGTGGGGTGCCTTCCCACAGCAGCCTCTGGGGTCACAGGACCCCGCTCTGCAGACAAGGATGCTCCTGGTGAGGCATGTTTACCAGCTGGCCGTCAAACATCTAGCAGCACACCCCAGGAAGAGGATCCAGGTCCAACCACCCCTCCCCCAGCCACACAGGATCAAGCGGTTGGCTAAATAAAGCTCAGTCTCATGTCCACGTCCTTCCTCTGGCCTCTCATCTGCCCCGAGTGAGAGCTTTCAGATTTCTCCCATGTCCCTTCAATTCCCCCAAGAATTCTCAGGGGCTTCTAACCTGCTGGCACCACAGGAGGGAGGGCAGAGGCAGGCGGCCTGGCCCTGCTGGGGACTGGGGTGTGCAGCCTACTTCACAGGCAAGGGCCGCCCTGCCACAGTGGCACCAGTGTCCTCACAAGACACACTCATCATGGCACTCTGTGGCACCCAATCCGGGTGCCCTTTCCAAATCCTCCTCCATCGAGACCTGGAAGCATTCCCAGGGCCTCCCACAGACTGCAGTGGACCATGTTCAGCCTCAGTGAACAGAAAATAGGAACGAGGAACGGCTGGCTGCAGTGCCAGGAGGGAGACAGAGGGCCCTGGAACTCCAGGCCAGAGCCATCAGAGGGATGTTTCTCGAAGCTGGAAGGAAGAAGCCACTGTGCCAGCTACCGCTGTGCCCACTGAGGTCATCGGCCTGCTGTGCTGACTGTGCTATGCTGCACGTGGTGGGCATGGAGGCACGTAGAGCACGTGGCACTCGGGGTGCATGCAGGGCCAGCTCAGCCTGGATGCCCGGCAGGCGTGTGCCACCCACCGTGGCAGCCAGCACAGGCTGACCCAGAGTAGGCGTGTCCTTCTAACTGCGCGGAGAAGCACTGTCACTCGCAGTGCCACCAGGTTGGGGGTCACAGCAGGCATTTGGATGTGAGCCCTGTGCCTTCCTGGGGGAAGGGTGGTCCTCCCTGTGAGTCCCCAGGGAACTTCTAGAATTCCCATACCTTGCAAACACCAAGCCTTGTCCCACAATAGCACAATATACCAGACTTGCACAGGAACAACCCTCAGCCACGCCTCCAGATTGGGAGCCTCACCTTGCCCTCCAGCCTCGCCTTCCACACCCTGCCCAGCTCCTCGTGCTGGGATACTGCCCAGGTCTTCAGCAAGCTCCTCCTTGGGTGCTGAGGTCCGACTGTCCCCTCTTCTGAGAAGCCTTTCTTTCTTTCTGACCTAGCACTCCGCCAGCCCCACTCTGCTCCCACAGCCAACCATCTTGTGTCTGTCACTCTTCTGTGTACAAACCTGCCTCTGGACCCCAGGCTGGGAGCCCCCCAGTGCAGGCATCTAGCCCAGGGCCCCCAAGACTTGGGCAGGAACGAGAAGGGAAGCACAGTGCCTGCCAAGGAAAAGCCATTATGCAAACGCAAGGTACTGATTATTAGAGCAATTTAAAAACAGGCCGTCCATTTGGGCTTATTTTGCTCGATAAAGCATTTTTAAGTGGCAATATTTTGTGTTAATTTTTTCAACCAGCTGCTCTTATTATTTGATTATGCATTATTCAAAGCTCTCAAAAGCGAGCTTAGAGCACTTGAGAAAGTAACTTCAGTGTTATACGTGCCCACGCAGGGGACTGGTTCCAGCTCCCATTAAGACGTTCTGGATCCAAGACCCGTGCGACCCGGCACACAGCCACTGGCCACGTGCCATGTGTGGCTGCCCGGCTCACAACATAACAAGCTGTAGTGATCTGCACCCAAGTGCAAGCTCCATGCCAGATCAGAGGACTCAGTGCCACAACCACAAAACGTACGCTGCCCAAGGATGATCTGTGAAACTGATCACAAGGTGACCCAGATAATATTTTGAATATGCTGGAATATGCTGGGTTAAATATAAGACACATTTTTTTTTTCCTTTTTTTGAGAGATGAGGTCTTGCTCTGTTGCTCAGGCTGGAGTGCAGTGACACGATCTATGTTGCCCAGGCTGGTCTCAAACTTCTGGCCTCAAGCAATCCCAAAGTGAACTGCTGGGATTACAAGTGTAAGCCACTATGCCCAGCCTATAAAATACATTCTTAAGATTAGTTTCATTTGTCTCTTCTTATTTTTTGACGTGACTCCGCTGTAATCCCACCACACTGCCCTGAAACTGTCCTTCGGTTTCCACACTCCCCATGGGGCCTAGGTCTTGGGAGGCAGGAAATGTGTCTTCATCTTAATGTGTTTCCAGCTCCTGTCCCAAGACTGACACACAGAGAGTGTTTAGGAACCAGCTGACGATGGAATTAAGGATGATTGTGTGAATGAATTAAAGTATAAGGCCAGGCGCGGTGGCTCAAGCCTGTAATCCCAGCACTTTGGGAGGCCGAGGCGGGTGGATCACGAGGTCAGGAGATCGAGACCATCCTGGCTAACACGGTGAAACCCCGTCTCTACTAAAAAATACAAAAAACTAGCTGGGCGAGGTGGCGAGCACCTGTAGTCCCAGCTACTCGGGAGGCTGAGGCGGGAGAATGGCGTGAACCCGGGAGGCGGAGCTTGCAGTGAGCTGAGATCCGGCCACTGCATTCCAGCCCGGGCGACAGAGCGAGACTCCGTCTCAAAAAAAAAAAAAAGAAAGTATACAGGCACTCACACGGTGCCCCTCGCTGGTCTCCTAAAACCACATTTCCAGGTTCCCTGGGAGACAGATGCATCTGTGAGCCAGTGTTTGACTTTCCCCAAACAGTTGCAGAGTGTCTGGGGTCTGGGTAGCCAGGGGAGTCCTTTAGACATTCAAGGTGACTCTCATGTTGGGCATTTGGCTATGGGCCCAAAGCAAAGAACAGGTGCGTTCTGCTCCAAACGTCCCTTCCCTCTCCTCACTTCTGTGCCTGCTGATATGGTCTGGCTGTGCCCCCACCCAAATCTCATCTTGAATTGTAGTTCCCATAATCCCCGTGTGTTGTAGGAGGGACCTGGTGGGAGGTCATTGAATCATGGAGGCGGTGACCCTCATATCCCTCATACTGTTCTCGTGATAGTGATCTGACGGTTTTATAAGGGGCTTTCTGCACTGCTCCTTGCTGCTGCCATGTGAAGAAGGGCATGTTTGCTTCCCCTTCCACCATGACTGTAAAGTTTCCTGGGGCCTCCCCAGCCTGTGAGTCAACTAAACCTCTTTCCTTTCTAATTCAAGGAATCTTTCAACTATAATACTAATGCACCTGGCTTCTGATTAGACCATTTCCCCAGCTCTAGCCTTGAAAATTAACAATTACATTCTCTCCCCAAGTAGGATCCAAGTAAGAAATGGCATGCGTTTGTGTCTTGTAAATTGCCGTAATGGCTAAATATCCACACCAAGTCCACAGAGAAAGGATAGGACATCTTGCCTTTCAGTGAAAGAAGGAGGGGGGAAAACAACATAAAAAATTTATTAAACTCGAGCCACCGGGACCAAATCGCAAGTTAAAGATTCAGATGCATTCCCCTTCCTTAGAACTGATGATTTACGTTTGCAATAACTGCAGTCATTAAGAGCTCATTGGATTAAGGAGGCTCAGTCTTAATGTCAGGGAATAACATTACTGGACGATGTAAAGCCACATGTTGCCGGAGTTGCTTTTCTGGGTGAGAGGAATTCCACCTTGCATTTTGGTTCAAGAGATCAGTCACAATCAGGATGGGCAGAGAAAGATGGAAAATGGGCAACCCAGCCAGGTGCGGTGGCTCACGCCTGTAATCCCAGCACTTTGGGAGGCCGAGGTGGGTGGATCAACTGAGGTCAGGAGCCCAAGACCAGCCTGGCCAACATGGTGAAACTTTGTCTCTACTAAAAATATAAAAACTAGCCGGGTGTGGTGGCACATGCCTGTAATCCCAGCTACTCGGGAGGCTGAGGCAGGAGGTGGAGATTGTAGGGAGCTGAGATCGCACCACTGCACTCCAGCCTGGGTGACAAGAGCAAAACTCCATCTCAAAAAAAGAAATAAAAAAAAAAAGAAAAAGAAAATGGGCAACCTGGGATCTAGCCTGACTCTCCAGATAAAAATCCTTGAAATTGAATGTGCTCTATAAACCAGCAGGGGCAGGCCTGGCCATGTGGGGGCTTAGTTCAGGGAGTGTCCAGGGCTTAACACCCAGGAGGCTCCTATGGAGTGGGCATTTCATGCCAGTCCCTGGCCACACAAGGCCAATGTGGTCCCCATCATCCCGAAGCCCTCCTGTGCTGACTGTCCAGAAACACTGAGGGATGTTTCTGGAGAGCACAGAACCCCAACCTCAGGCTGGTAACTTAGGAGAAACAGCAGGTCAGGAACTTGCCCTCACACCGGCCAGGAGCTCCCCAGGCTCTGCGGGGCACAGGCTCCGTGTGGTGGGGGGTTAGGGTCAAATCGTGGCTCTGCCACTTACTAGCTGGGTGACATGGGCCAGTGGTGTCCCCTCTCTGGGCCTCAGTTTCCTATCTGTAAAATGAGGACAACCACAGAACAGACCTCACAGAGCAACTGAGGTTGGGGGACGCGAGGGAATGAAGCCCAGCAGTGCCCAGCCCCAAAAAAGCTCGTAAGCACCATCCACTGTTGCTGTCATTGTCATGTGGGTACAGGCGTCCTACCACGTGCAGAAGGCTTGCCCTGCTAGGGCTGGACCAGGAGAAGACAGAAAGAAGACACAGGGTCTGACCCTCTGATAGGCAGGGGACAGGCATTTAACTCCCTAATCATGGTGCACCCCTTGGGCAGCCCAGAGGCCCAACAGAGGCATGGGTGCTGAGGGGGCGCTGGCCAGGATGGCGCACAAGAGGCCTCACACACTGGGAGACACCTTGGCCTGGACGTGGCAGAGAAGGATTTCCAAGGCACGGAATGCCGGGAAGGGTACGGGGGGTATGGTTCCAACTCTGTGCATAGCAAGTAGGGTGGCTGCAGACTCTGCTGGAGGCTGGGGTTTATCCTTCAGGGACTTCCCTCTGGCTATGCCACCAGCCAGAAGCCCTGTCCCATCTGAGCCTCAGTTTCCTCCCCCCTTACACGGTTGAGATGGACAGTCCCTCAGTCAGTCTCAGGAGCCTGCCTGCTGCAGTGAGCAGTTTTGGGAATTTTTTTTTTTCCCCCAGACGGAGTTTCAGTCTTGTCGCCCAGGCTGGAGTGCGGTGGTGCGATCTTGGCTCGCTGTAACCTCTGCCTCCTGAGTTCAAGTGACTCTCCTGCCTCAGCCTCCCAAGTAGCTGGGATTACAGGTGTCCACCATGACACCTGGCTAATTTTTGTATTTTTAGTATAGACAGGGTTTCACCATGTTAGCCAGACTGGTCTCCGACTCCTGACCTCAGGTGATCCGCCCGCCTCGGCCTCCCAAAAAAGTGCTGGGATTCCAGGAGTGAGCAGCTGCTTTTGGGAATTTTCGAAGTCTCCCTCAGATTCCTGAGGCTGATCAGGGTGGACAGTGGCCTCCAGTGGGCGCCCCAGGCCTGGCTGTGACCTGCATGGCCCCTGGGCCCACCTCTCCCCTTCAGGATGCTCTACAACCCTCAGACCCACGTGGGGCCGACCGGATGTCTGGAGGAGCTCTGGGAGTCTGACCAGTGGGATTTCCCCAGGACCCCGTGGCCAGCCCAGCATCAAAGGGACGGGCTGATGGCAGCTACTCCAGCTGGTGGGTGAGGAATTTCTTCACAGAAGTGCATGAGACTGGGCCACCAGCGTGGCGCTGCGTGCTGATCTGGGGATGACTTGAATTGTGTCTATAGACAGGGATCCTGTGGGAATTATTTTCCTGGGCCCTGCAACGTAAAGGCAGCTCTGGATGTGGGCTGAGCAGTAAGACAGGCAAAGCTCCAGCCTACACAGCAGGTGCGCAGTACACGCGGCTCTCCCCCTTACTCCTCTCTTGGTTGCCATTCTCAGTCTGTGCTCCAAGATGAAAGGAGAGAGAAACCCTAAGAGTCTTCCCAGAAGAAACTGTGGTTGAGCTAAGAACACAGAAGCTGCTGTCAAACAGTTCCAGACGCCCCCAGGCAGCAAGGAAGCCTGAAGGCACCATGTCCCGGTGGCCTGGGAGGGCGGTGGATGAGCCAGGCTGTGAGCCCCCAGCAAGGACGCTAGGTCTCAGCCTGGGTCCCTCACCTGCAGGTGAGGCCCCTTCCTCCTACCCTCCTACCTCCCTCCTCCCGGAGCGGGTCATGTGATCCCACCCTGGTCACAGATTCCCACGGGTCCCGGTGGGGCTGTAGCCCTGGCGCAGTGGCCAGGCTTGGGCAGTGCCTGGGTGGAGCAGAGGCCTCTCAGAGGGAGGAATGAGGTGGACACAGAGAAGAGCAGAGGCGGGTCCACTGAGGCAGGGCAGTGCCTGCTGGGCCACGTGTCAACCCCGAGCCCACATACTCCTGTGCCCTGAGCCTGCGCTCCAGGGGCCTCTGCTTCTGGTAGCACCGCTCCCTCCTCACGACACGGCATCCCAAGACCCGGCTTGGGGAGCATGGCCAAGCCCCCTCTCTGCCCCACAGCTTCGCAGAGACAAGCCCTCTTGGAGGACCCTGGTAGGGCAACAGGCCAACACCTGGGCCAGCCATTAGACTGGCTTGGCAGCCTTCTAGAATGTACAAGGGGTGTGAAGATCTGCTCATCTCTGAGGCCTCTCAGATGCATGCCTTCCCACTCAGCATGGCAGCCCACGCCATGATCCATCATGAGGAGACACCCCGGTGGGAAGAGCCAGGGCCAGCTCTGCCTGCACTGTGGCTGCCATGTTTCCTGTTGACTCCCTGGACACCACCAGGAACCCCCCTGCCCCTCCCTCCTTCCCTCCTCCCCTCTTCCCATCCCTCCTCCCATCCCCCCGCCTTACTCAGCCAGCTCCTCCAGGCTTCGGTAGACGTCATCGTCATTCTCTGTGGTCTCCTCTGAGGGAAAAGGCCTGCGGAAGAGAAGGCGAGAGGGAGGTGAGCAGGTCCCGGCACTGCCGGCCAGTGGGACCCCAGCCGGACCCCACAGCAGAGCCCAGTGTGGCCCAGCCAGGAGCAAAGGGGCTCTTGTCCACTCTCTGGAAGGACACGGGGTGCGCGGACAGTGATCCGAGTCACAGAATGAGCCAACTGGGCCGTAGGGCAAGAGGAGACCCATGCCCAGCTCACCAGGAGACAAGGAATGTGTCACGGGCACTCTGGCCTCTGGGTGTCCAGTGGGCAGATGAGAGGCCCAGGTCAGGGCTGCAGAAGGCGTTCATCTGCCCAGCGACCTGCCTTCCCCTTTACCCGCACTCCCACTTCCAGGGGGTTCACAGTGGAGAGGAGGCTCCTCGCACACCTCCTGGTGGGCAGGTGGGAGGGCTGCCAGCTCAGTCCCTGCAGGAGAGGAAGCAGGAGGGGACTCCAGAAGGCAGGGGTGAGTTCTGAGGTACCGATGGTAGGGACTCACCTACCCCACCCACCAGCCCCTGGCTTGAGGTCAGGAAGAGAGTCCCGAAAATGAAAAGCCCTCGGAACCTTCTGCACGGATCTGCAGCCTCCCCTCCTACAAAGGGAGCAGGAGCCCCATGGGCACTCCCCAGAAGGAACGTGGCACTGATCTCCCTCCCCCTCCGCCCCCAAGACGCCCCAACCCTGGTGCTTTTCTTCAGTTCAGGATGGTATATAAATATATTTATATATATAAACTTTAATCATCTGAGCTTGTCTTGAGTCTCATTTTTGTGGAACTCTCATGCATATGTATATAATTATAATTGTTTTTCTCCTGTTCATCTGTCTTATGTCAATTCAATTCATAAACCCGCCCAAGAACCTGGAGGGGTGGAAGGAAGCGGTTTTCCTCCCCCAGGACCCAAAGCATCGCTCTGCTCTGTCCTCTGCAGACAGACAGATGGGTGTAGCCCCGAGTCTACAGGCCTCCCTGCACAAGGCAAGCCTGGGCCAGCACAGGCCAACCACTCAGAGCTGAAATGCCGGGCCAGCCTCGGGGATGGGGCAGAGGCGGAGGGGAGGGAGGGGTGGGATGGAGGAGAGGCAGGAGAGGTAGATCAAACACCCAGAAGAGGGGGCTGCAGCTGGTTCAACGCTATGGGCCAAATCCACTCATCTCTACAGGAGACCTGAAAGGCCCCTTAATTAAACCAAGCATCCCCTTGTAGCCCCCGGGTGAGTGTTCTGGTAGGAAACCTGTCACTAAGGATGGGACGGGAGATCCCAGCGGGGGGCTGCCTGGGCCCAGATGCCAGCTGGGATTGCTTCCTTGCCTGGGGTCAGGCTGACATTTGCTCAGCCCGAGATCCAGCAGGGACGCAGTCCATCCTGGCAGCCCTGCCCCACCTGGAGGCTGGGGGCCTGTGCTCCTGCGAGAGGGGCAGGGGGGAGTCCACTGAGCTGTGAGCTGGAGGCCTGGGTCCTACCTGGCTCTGTCACAGACCTGCAGGGACTAGGTCTCAGGTTGGAGGTCCCCAAGCCAGACCCACCAGGCCATTGGTCAGCGTGCCCCTGTGGCTTCCTGGTAAAAGCCCGTGTCCAAGAGGGCAGCATGGCCAGGCCTGACCTCTGCATGGATGAGCTCGGCTCTCTCCTCCAGCCACTTTCCCTCCTTCCACCCATCACCATACAGCCACATCCCCCAGTGGAGGTGCGTGTCCCGGGTCACGGGCAGAGCTGAGGCTGCCACGACATCCTCCCCACCAGGGCTCTGTTGCTGACACAGCACCATTCACGGCCAAGAAGCCCCTCAAGGAATCCATCTCCTCCTGTGACATGCAGAGCCCCAGGCTGACACAGACCCTGTGCAGCTGATGGGGGTGGGGCTGAGAAGCCACAACCTGGAGGGACCGGCCCACAAGCGGGTGACCCTGGAAAGCACAGGAGCAGGTGGGGGGCCACGAGCCAGGGAGGCTCTGCCAGGCTGAGATGTGGCTTCAGGACCCAGAGGTGGAGGCTTCTTTTCCTTCAACATGAAGCCCCTCTGCCAGGACCAGCCCTGGGCCGTCGCCGCTCCCACACCAGCCCCTCGCTTACGTCCAGCTATCCCTGTCTCCGACCTCATCAGTCATTTCTGCTTTTTCTACATTTTCAGCGATGATTGGTACGACTTCCATAATAAAGAAAAACAGAATCAAAATTCTCATTATGAAAACGTGTCCTCATCGTAAGTAAATATTTTAAACCCCACTCATCTCCTATAAAAGTATGTTATGTAAAAAATGACATCGTGGCAAAGTATGAACGTGCTTTCTCACGCAGAATGTAGAGAGGGAAGAGAAAATACCAAACTCCTGAGGTTGTGCTCTTGTTCAAATCTGATCACAGAGTGTGGGCGACAGTTTAGGGAAATGGGGCAACCCATGGAATCCTGGATTATCAACAGGACGGCCATTCGGGGACTGCACTTCCAGAACCCGCCCTGCTAAGCCAACCGAGAGATGCATTCACACTTGGAAGGAAACGCACCCTAACGGTAAGTAAGCACACACACCTGCCTCTCACTCTTCCTGTGCCTAGGCAGACATCACTCATCAATCAAAGCTCTCCTATCCCTGAAGCACAGCGTTCTTAACACAGGGCTCTACTCCTCCATCAGTCCTGGGACTCAGACGGAACCCGCCTGCCCTGCCAGGAGAGCTGAGTCCGGGGCAGTGAAGGAGAGGAAAAGCTTTGGAGCTGGGCTAACCCAGGTGTGAACCCCAGGTCCATCCCCTGCTCCCTGGGACCTTGGACAAGCTACTAAACCTCTCTGAGTGTCCGCCTTCTCCCCGTGGAAAATGGAAGTAATAGTGTCTTCTCAGAGGACTGCTGGGAAGAGCACCTGTAGGACGGCAGAATGCACTGGACTTAGTGGGGTCCAACAACGGCAGCTGTGATTTAGCGTTTCTAGTATCATCCTCACTCAGGGCACTTTCCGCTGTCCAAGAAAACTGCCTTCAGAAGCCTCGTGAGGAAGCCCCACTCGCCATGATGATTTCGGATTCTTGTTTCCTAACACAGAAAGTGAGAGCCCACTAAAATAAGGCACAACAGTCATTTCAAAACCTTTTGTCGGCCAGGTGCAGGGGCTCACACCTGTAATCCCAGGACTTTGGGAGGCCCGAGGCGGGTGGATCATTTGAGGTCTGGAGTTCGAGACCAATCTGACCACTATGGTGAAACCCCATCTCTACTAAAAATACAAAAAAATTAGCCAGGCGTGGTGGTGCGCACCTGTAATCCCAGCTACTCAGGAGGCTGAGGCAGGAGAATCACTTGAACCCGGGAGGCGAAGGTTGCAGTGAGTCGAGATTGCACCACTTCACTCCGGCCTGGGTGACAGAGTGAGACTCCATCTCAAAAAAATAAATTAAAAAAAAAAAAAACCTTTTGTCTTTTAAAAAACCTGACCTTGAGCTGTGGTTGTTATAAATTTCCCTTCCCTGCATTTCATTTGGTGTCTTGTTCAACCCCTCCTGTCATCTCCTTTACCTGCCCGACCCAGAGGAGATAAAGCAGGAATGTTAAAGTCCAAAGAATTATACTGCTGCCCGTAAAATCTTTACTACTTTTATTCTAAGATCCCTATTTGAGGCCACAAATCCCCTTGAGAATGGAGCTGCAAATCCAATTAATTTCTGCCACAGCCCAACAAAGGCTCTGCCAGGAGGGGAAGAGCAGGAGAGGGAGGCAGCCTGTCAGGGACCATGCGGGGCCTCAGTGCCCGGCCGCTGGGGCAGGAATACGCGGGAGACTAGAGGAGGTTTCACCAGGTCCCGGTCCCCTTTCACTCCACTCCCCCCACACCCCTCACACCCACGCTGACTCTGGCCTTTGCACCTGCTCTGCTGTCTGCCTTCAGTCCCCTGCCCTCCCACCATTCACCCAAGTGCTAGCATCCTTCAGAGCTGAATCCAAGCCCTACCGCATGTGGGAAGACTCGATCAGTCTCTCAGCCTGGGTTGGCCTCTGCCTAGCACAGTGCCTGGCGCTAGAAAGGCATGGATGAGTACATGGATGGATGGGTGGATGGGTGGATAGATGGGGGGGATGGATGGTTGGCTGGCTGGCTGAGTGGGTGCCTGGGTGTGTGGGTGGATGGGTGGGTGGACGGGTGGGTGGGTAAGTGGGTGGG
>NW_016803673.1:1985420-1998686 GCF_001698545.2 Rhinopithecus bieti | reverse complement strand
TTTGAGATGGAGTCTCACACTGTTGCCCAGGCTGGAGTGCAATGGCATGATCTCAGCTCACTGCAACCTCTGCCTCCCAGGTTCAAGCGATTCTCCTGCCTCGGCCTCGCAAGTAGCTGGGAATACAGGTGCCCACTAGCACGCCCAGCTAATTTTTTGTATTTTTAGTAGAGATGGGGTTTCACTATGTTGTCCAGGCTGGTCTCAAACTCCTGACCTCGTGCTCCGCCTGCCTCGGCCTCGGAAAGTGCTGGGATTACAGGTGTGAGCCATTGCGCCCAGCCTATACAAGGAGGCATTTTCATGGGAAGCTTGTAAGAGATCACAGAGGTATTCAAGTCACCCCTCAGTAGGGACTTTGTAACACTGACCTTGATTAAACAGTGGGACACACATTTGCACAGAGAATGTCTGAGCAGAGTTTCTGGGGCCACATCCTAGTTGTAACTTAAAGCCCAGTGGGGGTGGGTCGGGTGGAGACTGTGATCATTTTGCAACAAGGCCTAGCTCCACCCCACAACTCCCCTCCCGACTCCCAAGGCCATCTTCAGGCACCAGCTGATTTTCCTTCCCGCAGTTCCCCAGTGTCCCTTACCCACACCTTGCCCTGTGGTGTTGCCTTTAAGAGCAGGGAATGAGAAGCAGACAAGGCCAACTCGAGCCTATCCAGAAGTTGTCCTGAGAGCAATCATCCTGGTTCGCCAGGAGTGGCTGCATCCCTCTCCTCCCACCAGAGCCTTCCTGAGCCTGCATTTCCTCGTGCCTGGCTTTGGGAAGCGGCGTTTCCCACTGCACCGCGGAGGGGACGAAGCGGATGTCCGCACAGGAAGCAGAGAAGCCTCAAGTGCTGAGTGCAGAGAAATCCCCAGCAGAGCCTGCCGTTGGGCAGCAGCCGCTCCTCCCAAACAACCCGTCCAATCCCACTCCCCAAGCTTCCTCAGCACCCACTCCCCACTCCTGCCCCTGAGCCACTGCTTGCTCAAGGAGCTCCCCCAGCCCCCAGTTGGCCTCCCCAGTTAGCTCAATTCTGGGCAGGACAATCACAGTCCCAGTGCTACGGCCAGATGAGTCACCAGCCAGAGGACACAGACCGGGAAACAGAACACCCCACGGGGTGCCCAAATCCAAACCCCGAAGTAAGAGCAGAGGAAACATAGCTCCTGCTTCCAAAGGGCTCCTTCACTCCCCTCCTGTCCTTCCCCCGGGATTTACGGGGCACCCGCGTGGGGCTGGCCTGGGTGGCCATTTGTCACTGATTCAGGGAGAAGGAGTAGCTTGAATTTCGCTTTGGGATAATAAATCAGGCTCCTATTCTTGCCTTCAGGACTTCTGGGAAAAGATGACCCCTGCAGAGCACCACCTGTGCCACTGTGCCAATAGCTGCCTGGCGGCCCCACAGTCTGAAGGGAGGGGCACACTGGACACTCAGGGGTCTCCAAACTGAGGGTAGCAAGCACAGGTCTGTGTCAGCACAGACCCTCAGGATCTCAGCTAGAGGGAGGACAGCTTGGGTTTGCTTTCTTGGAAGGCCCTGAGGAGCCGGCAGCCAGATTTGTTTTTAAGACAAAGACCAGAGTAGCCAAAGAGAGGACCCTAAACACAGCTGCCCTCCTTCCCAGGCAGGTGGCAGGTGCCTGAGTTCTAGGGGATGAGCCCAGACACCTCACGTCTTACTGTGCTTCCATGAGGACTGTGGGGCCTCAAATGTGGGGTTCGATGGGGAACACATCCCCTTGTTGGCGCTGATCTAAGATTCCATAACAGCAGCGGTTACAGGGAGAGAAGGCTGGGCCCCCACAACACCACCGCCCCAGGTTCTACTCAAGCGCTTCAAAACCAGCTTGGATGCAGCACAGGGCCTGCTGACCTCATCTAGCAGCGGCCTCCTCTGCATATTGAGCGGACTCCGGGGCTCCATCATGCAGGTTTCGTGGCCACTCCTGCACCCCTGGAGTCCCGGCCCTGTTTCCCTAGGGGCTACTGCCACCTCAGAGCAGGGAAGCCCCTCTTGCCTCTTAAAGAGCGAATCCACCCAGCAGGTGTGCGTCTCATCCTGGAGTGAGTGTCCACAGACAGCCCTGCCTGGGGCCAAGATGCAGCTCCCAGGCTCCGTCCCCAAACACCCAGAGATAACATCAGGGAGAAGCCACAGCACAGACCCCAGCACCTCAACTGTGCTCACTGGAGGGGAGACCTTGTGGGGAAAGCTAAGAGCAAGGCCTCTGCAGGTAATGGGTCTGGGTTCAAGCCCTGGCTCTGCCCATCTCTGAGCCTCAGTTTCCCCCACTGCAGAATGGGGGCGGGTAGTAGCAATTGCTAAGACCAAGGGAGATGGTGCATAAGCCTTCTAGTGAGCATCCTGCATGTACCAGCGCGGGTCTCTCCCCTTCCGCTTTCCACCAGCTCAGCCTCTGAACCCACTCTGCCTCCAGAGCCAGCCGCAGCAGCACCAATTCCTAGATCACAGTTGGAAAAGTGCCCGCTCCCCACAGATGGTCCACCCGGCCCTGCCATGGCTCAGGCAGGGCACCCCACCGAGCCCTTCCTCCCACAGTACATCTGAACAAGAACGCAGCCCTAAATGAATGTTTGGATCCTGGGAGGTACTGAAGATTCCAGAAGGTACAGAAATCAGTGTTTGGCTCATCCAGCCGTCATGCACAGAGTCTGGGACACGGTTTTTGTTTCCCATACTCTGCTGGCATCTCGGGTGAAGGATCCAACGCTTGAGACAGTCCCTAATGCCTCCACTTGGCCGGTACAGAAAGAAAGTAGGACCCGACTAACAGAAAAAAAGGCCCTGCACGGTGACTGCCAAGGACCGTGTGCACCAGCAGTGCATCAGGGAAGCTGCTCCACCTGACCCTGGTGCTCCTCGCCCAGCCGGAGCCCTCCGAGAGAACAGGCAGAGCCTTGAGTTACATCCTGGAGGGTGAGACCCTCTCATGGCCCCAAGGGAGTGCCCTCGGCCTCTGAGGCCAGGTGTGACCAGCACTGACATCCACTGTCCTCGTTTGCCCGGGACAGGGATTTCTTAGGATGCGGGACTTTGGGTGCTTAAACTGGGACAAGTTGGCCGCTTTAGTCCTGCAGATGGCAGACAACAGTGTTTGCATTTACGTGCTGACACTATGCGGGGGAGTGGGGCTGGCTAACCCTCAGTTTCCAATTCTGAAACCAGCTTCCGAATCAGGCTTCGGGAGGGCCAGGCGCCGGCCTGGCACTGGAACACCACCAGGTGCAGTGGCATCTCACCCAGGCGGAGGCCATGGTGAGGAGAAAGAGAACAGCGCGGGTGGGGGGACCGTGGGACCCCACGCCCAGGGCATGGGAGCCGGGCCATAGCCCTTTTCGCACTATGTGCCAGGGAACCAGCAGCCAGGCAAACTTAAAAGGCACATCAGGCAGAGCAGCCCGGAGGGCCCGCCAGGCCCGTTGAATTATTGAGGGAGTCACCTGGGTGCTGCCTTCTAATTGGCAGGGAGGCCTTGGGGGCTTCGCTTATTAGAAACGGTTCTCCTGCTAAACGGCTCCAACTGTCAAAACAAGCCTACGGATCGCGTTTCTTTTCTCGGCGCAGCATCCCACCCAGCCCAGAAGCGCTAGCACGATGGGAGGAGGCCAGGTCGAACCTGGCATCCCACCCATGGCCACACCCGGCTCGGGGATGCCAGCGTCGGAGATGAGCCTGACACGCCCAGCATGAAGGCAGCACAGGGCCGAGGGGTGCAGGGAGCACACAGAGACACCTCGGGTGGCAGGGAGTCTGAACCTGGGGAAACCAGGAAGGGCTTCTCACAGGAGGCGGCAAGAGAGCTGGTGTGAAGAGTAAAGTCTAATTTTGAGTTCAGAATTCTGACTTTGTTTGGGTTTTTTGGTATTTTTTTGTAGATATAGGGTCTTGCTATATTGTCCAGGCTGGTCTCAAGCGATCCTCCCACCTTGGCCTCCCAGTGTTGGGATTACAGGTGTGAGGCACTGTACCTGGCCCAGAGTTCCAGCTTTGTTTAAGACAGGCTGGGGTAGGAACCCTGGCCACAAACCTCCTAGCTGGGAGCTTACTAAGGGCCCTACATCCCCTGGACTCAGCTCACTCACTGTAATATTCAGACAAGCCACCTGCCTCAGATGCGATATGTGAAGGAAGGAGGGGGAATGTGATGATGGACATGGGCATGGTTTAAGGGCTGGAGGAGGCAGCCTGGGCAGAGGATAGATGAGGACTCAAGTGCCAGGTGGGGCAGGAGTCTCATGGGGCTGGAGTCGAGAGTGACCAATGGGCTGGCCCGGTGTGGTTACCAGGATCTGAAACCAAAGTCAGGATGGAAGTAGGAGGGTCTGTCCCCCATGCGGTGGCAGGTTGGAAGGTGGGGGCACTGAGGCACAGCCACTGTCATAGCCCCGGCAGTGACCTTGACGTCTGCCATGGCAGGTCCAGCAAGGCGGGGGTGTGGCCAGCTCCAAGGTCACCAGGGGAGATGGTGAATATACCACAGCCCTAGAGGAGAGACCCCACATGACCCCCAAATCCAGCTAGGCTGCTTCTGCCCTTGTTTCCAGAACCCCAGCAAGGCAGAGGAAGACACAGATCTCCCAGGCGGAAAGAAATGCTTGGTTCTCTGCCCACGCTACTTTGTCTGGGAGAGGAAGGGGCCTGACGTGGCTGCTGATGACACAGGAATGTGACTTCTCAGCAGCTGTAAAGCATAATATATATTTTTATTTTCCAACACGCTTCTCGTAAGGGAATCTTGGCTGGCACCGGTTTGGAAGGAAATGGCCAGCGGCCCACGGGGCGTCCTTCCCCGGCGAGCACGCAGAGCCTGCAAAGCCACTCTGCCTTTCACTCCATGCCAGGCCTCTTCCCAGGGGACACCTGCCCAGGCTTGGCAGGAAGCACCCTGGACAAACACTTAGGATTTGTCCATCAGGGAATGGGGCTGAGGGAGGAGACTCTGGGACAGGGGTGTTGCAGCCCACAGGCCGGCAGGGGTTTTCCAGGGCTGAGGCCTGCACCCCCAGGCCCCGGCACGGCTGCTCCACCCAGCTGTGGGTCAGGCCTCCGTGCATCTCACTTCTGCAAACCGAAAACTATGGTACACTCCCTGCAGACGCAGGACGGGGATCAGGACGCTTCCAAACTGGGCACTGATGGGCCAGAGCCCCAGCTGTCCCCCTGGCCTTGGCCTGAGGACCCTCGACCGAGCTCAGTCATGCTGGGCAGAGAAAGGTGGACAGAGTGACTGATGAGGACTATGGCACAGGAACTCAGACACAACAGGTCTGATTCATGAGGAGGAAACAGGCAAGGCTTGGGCCTGCCCATGCTTCCAGACTCCAGGCCTGCAGGTCAACACTCTGTGCCAAAAGGTGCCCATGAGGGCCCCAGACGGCTCCTCGGTTCTTCAGCAGCCCCCAACCAGGACAGCTCTGAGCTCCTCCTGTGAACATGGAACGCTCTGTCAGCTACTGGAAACACCATTCCTTTTCTTCCCTCTCCCTGAACACAGCAGTTTCCTGCCTTGGGCCAGTGGGGGTCTGTTGCGGGAGGGCAGCACACAAATGGCTTCCTGAGCTTCCCCGGCTCTCACGTCTGATGCAGTCGCCGGATCACACAAGCCAGGCTGGGCAGTTTTGGGTGGGTGGACACGAGCCACAGCGGCTTGTCTGCACGTGTGTCCCACCCTGGCCAGAGGCAGAAGGGTGGACACGCTGGGCCAGGCTGGGAACTGAATCCACGGGCTGCATGGCAGGGGCTCTGATCCGAGACCCAGGAGGAGGAGCCCACATGGCATGCCCAAGGCAACAAGCTTAAAATGCAGACCTTCCTCCAGCAAACACTCGGAAGCTGGGAGCTGCATGCAGGACCCCTACTTGGAGAGCTGGGGTGGGAGGGCCAGAGTGGGCGGCCACACTGGGGGTTCTCTGCAACTACCACTCTGCTGTGTCACCTCAGGCAAGACCCCTCTCTTCTCTAGGCTGCCAAGGGGGACTGGGCGACACAGCAGCTGAAGGCCCTCTTCCCCCTCCCCGCACTTCCTGCTCACTTGTCTGTTGGGAAATGAAGGGTCAGCTGGGTGGCCAAGCCTTGGCAGTCTCCCTAGTGAGAGAGGGCCTCGCGTTGGAGGATCGGCTGTGACAGGGACAGCAACCCCAGGGCCTGTCAAGGAGCAGCCACTACCCTTCCAGCCCCTGCCCATGGCAGGCATCACTAGTCAATCACGGTGTACTCTCTGAGCCCAGCTGGGAGGGACACTGGGATGGACACACTCCAGGTGGCCGATACATTTATCAGCCCTGGTGAGATAGTTAGGGATGCCAGTCCCAGCAGAGAGCAAGTTTCCGGGAGAGCCTTGGACAACCCTCCATTGTGGCAGCAACTGCCCGAGGTGGGGCCAGTCTCGGGAGTCCCAGGACAGCCTGGTCAAGCTGCTCCACAGACACCAGCCTCTGTCCACTGGTGGAGTCTTAGAGCAGGGATGGGGGCACACCTACCCAGCTGAAAGGGCACAGTGGGGACCCAATCTTTCCTTTGCATTCACAGAGCAGGGAAAAGGGAAGTCCTCACGGGACGGAAGCTGTGCTGATGCTCCCGACAGCACCACAACATGGGGTTCTGTCTCCATCCCAAAGAGGACACTGAGGCCCAGAGAGATGAAGGAAGCTGCCCAAGGAGGCCAGCCAGAAAGTGGCAGAGCTGGGCTGGCAGCCAGGACCTCACACCACCTGGCCATGTCTCGGACAGCAGCCCCGGGTCATCATAAGGGACAGACCACACCAAAGGGTCTGGGTGTCACCCCTGGCACCTCCTGTTGGCTACCAGCCCCACTCACCCTCTTCCTGCTACCTTGCCCCACAACCCTCCACCACTCCCACCTGGGCGTCCACAGCAGCCCCTCAGTGGCCCTGGCCTCCACCCTGGAGCCCCTCGAGGCCAGGCAGGGCTAGAGGAAGGCTACGGACAAAATCTCAGAGGCCACTGCCCTGCTGGAACCCCCAGGGCTCCCCTCGCACGCTGCTCCCTCCCCTGTCCAGTCCTGTCCCTGGCTGCCCTGGCCCCGGCCCCTCTCTATCCAGGGCCACCAAGCACAGTTCCCCAGGGCTTCTGCCTGGGCCTCCCTGCCCCAGAACTCTCCATGGCCGTCAGGGCCCAGGCAGGGCATGGCTTCCTCAGTGAGGCGCACAGACCACTGCATCCGAGGGCTCCCACCTCGCCCCATCCCTCCGCTGCCACCCTGAGACCATGTCCCCAGGAACTCTGGGCCTTGGAGGGGCTGCACACAGTAGGTGAGCATGACTGGCTGATGGGCGGCAGGGATGAGAGGGCACGACTTGTCCGCCCCAGTGATCGGGTCATCAGGCCACTGGGCAGGGGCTCCCAGCAAGCATGAGGAGGATGACGGAGCTCAGCTCTCCCACAGTAACCCTGAGGGGATGGACTTGGCTGGGCTCCTTTGCAGCAGAGAACAGGGCTTTGACCCCTGTGGGTGGTGCCAGCCCTGGGCCTGAAGGCGGCCCTGGGTGAGGAGGGGCTGGGCGAGGGCCAGCTATCCAGGTTCCCAACTACCCACCTTGGAGCCTCAGGCCTACAGCCTTAAGTTCCAACCAGAACTGGCCACACCTCATCTCTGCCTCCCTGAGATACCTGTTCCATCCAAACCCTCCTTGCTCCCAGAATGCCAGATCCCCAACCTGGAGCGACATACAGGGTTCCCATCCTGTAGCTGCCCCCTCCCACCAAGTGGGTGCTCAGGGAAGGGAGGAGGATCTAATAACAAAATTCTCCAAATAGCAGAAAACCCAGGACTCGGGAGTTACCAACCCTAGCTGGGACCTCGGGCCAAAGCCAGCAACATGCCTCAGCGTGAGCAGCCCACCTCCCAGAGGGCTGGAACCTCGGTGCTGGACGGGGTCGAGACCTGCGTCAGTCTCCCCACCAGCAACCCTAAGGGGCAGTGGAGTGTCTCCTGTCCCCAGGGTCAGCAGGTGAGGCCTGAGGCTGGTTTTCCCAGCTGTCAGAGGCCAGTTCTACCAAGAACCGAGCGGGAAGAGCCCGGACACCCTGGGCCAGGGGCTCCATGCCTGGATCAATGCTGGGCCCGGAACCCTGGCCCCCTGACTCCCAGGCAGATCCCAATTGAGGACGTCAGATAAAGTTCCAGCCCCATGCTGCCCAGCGGGTTGGCCCTGGGCTAGAGGTGACCTCTCTGAGTCTCAGCTTCCTCCTCTGCAAAATGGCGGCAAAAATCTCTGACTCCCAGGATCAAGGGGAACATTTAATGAGCTGGCGCCTGGGAGGTTCACAGCCCCGTGCCGCCTGGTCACTGCTGCTATGATGGCGGGTGGACGGGGCAGCTCCAGAGGGGCCCCCGTGACAGACGGGACACAGAGTGGCTTGCCACACTTGTGCTGATCGCTAACAGGGAGGAAGAGAAGCAGGTCCCAGGAGTCCACTTCAACAGGGGTGGGTCTCTTCATGTAAAGATCCAAAGCAATGAAGATGAAACAAAACTGTATTTGAATTTTGATAAAAGTAAAGGGTAAACCCAAAATTCAGGATGGTGGCTACTTCCCAACGGGCGCTGGAGTGGCCGCAGCTCCTTTGTGTCCTAAGAGCTAGAAACTTCAAGCTTCTTGTCCTTGGATAGACTGGCCAGCTTGTGAGTGTTCAAAGTAATTACAAGTTAAATCAATGCATCAATAAAGATAAGGGAATGAGCGGAACAAAAGGCTGGAGAAAGCGACAAGCGAGGGAGCCAGATGGCCGATCCCAGGGTTCCTTCCTCTCTGTTGAAACGCTCCTAAGTGCTGCCTTCAAAACCAGGCCATGTGCTGGCGGGCACGGGCCCCTGGGAACGTGCCTCGCATGGGGCTGGGCATCTTTGGGGAAAGAAAGCCATGAGCCGGGGGTGAGGCAGACAGCTCTGGGCTCAGGCAGGCTCCTGCGTTGTTCAGGCTCCCCTGAAATCCTGGCTCCATCCCATGGCAGCCTGGCACTGGCTCTGCAGTCACCCAGGCCCATGTTTAGGTTTATTTCCATAACACCCTGAATGCATGACCACAGGCTTATCAGCCTCAGTTTCCTCAGCTGTAAAAAGGGGACAATCGGTCCCTCCTCTCAGGGATGAGCAGTGTCAAGTGGTGTGTGCCAGGCTGAACGCCTAGTGCCAAATATTCTGGTTTCACCCCTGCGGGAAGGTGATAATCCTGCCCTGCCCCTGCCTCCAGGTGAGGTCCAAGGACTCAGTTTGACCAAAGAGATGTGGGCGGAAGTGATCTATGAGACTCCGAGCAGCAGCTACAGCAGCCAGCACAGGAGCTGCCCTGTCTACTCCACCCTGCCAAGACAACCCGCCCTGTTCCCGCTGGACACTATCTGTCAGTCTAGCTCCAGGACAAACGGCAGGGAGCAGAGCACAGCCCGACCTCTGACCGCTGTTGGCTAGTGCTGTGAGCGAGACACATTTGCTGCCATAAGTCACCAAGACTCGGGAGTTATTTGCTCCCGCTGCAGAGCCTTCTTTCCATCCTGAAACAAGCAGCCAGTGCCTGGGACACGATACACAAGGGCCACAGTGAGGCCACTGCAGGGGACGTTCAGGGGACTGTCCTGTTATTACTAAAGACTCTGCTCCAGTGGCGAGAGGAGCTGACACAGGAGCAGAACACTCGGGGCTACTGGGAGCATGAGGCTGCAGGGAGCACGGGGCCGCTGGGAGCATGGGGTTGCAGGGCGCACGGCGCTGCAGGGAGCACAGTGGGCGGGAAGGGGCTCGCTTCCGACCCACTTCCCGGACCACAGTCTCCCAAGACACCACCAAGATGCCAAGACGTCATCTTCTGTTCCTGGATATTTTTAATGACCGCACGTCTCATCTGCTTATGTATAAATCCCACCACAAAACATGATGCGTCGTTTCTTCTCAGTCTCTGAAAACGAGCCGATAATGTTACCCAGCTGCCCAGATAAATTTTTAATGGTGACAGTTGCTGAGGAGGCGGCCTTGGTTTATTTTGCTTGTTACAGAATAAAACCATCTTCGCTCCCTAGAGGGAAGGACAGGAATTGGAAAGGGCTTCACCTCATGCCAATGACCAGGCACAGGACAGTCCTCCTGCCCCAAACACACCGTGTTATTATACTTGGGACAGGACACCGGGAAGGAGGAGGACACTGTCCCCGAAGGCTCACATCTCATCCCTGCTACCTGGAGGGGGGCCCCTGAACCCCAAACCTCCCTCCCAGCTGCAAGCCTCCTCCTGGCCCAGGAGGTCTTGTGGATGCCAGGGCTACATTAAGAAGCACTGGTTAGCGGCCGGGCGCGGTGGCTCAAGCCTGTAATCCCAGCACTTTGGGAGGCCGAGATGACTGGATCACGAGGTCAGGAGATCGAGACCATCCTGGCTAACATGGTGAAACCCCGTCTCTACTAAAATACAAAAAAACTAGCCGGGCGAGGTGGCGGGCACCTGTAGTCCCAGCTACTCGGGAGGCTGAGGCAGGAGAATGACGTAAACCCGGGAGGCGGAGCTTGCAGTGAGCTGAGATCCGGCCACTGCACTCCAGCCTGGGCGACAGAGCCAGACTCCGTCTCAAAAAAAAAAAGAAAAGAAGCCCTGGTTAGGGCTCGTGAGGGTGCTGGTCCGGCCTCCAGGGAGTGCAGGCCTCTGCCCCACAGGCAGGCTAGGCTGAGGAGGCGTGGCTGAGGGACCCGCTCCTGGACCCTGCACCCCAGAGCCAGCCTTGCAGCAAAACCCATGTCCCTGCTATGTTTGTGTCCCGGGGCTGCGTAACCAAGCACCATCAAATGGGGGGCTTAAACCAACAGAAACTTCTTCTCTCCAGTTCTCTCAGTTCTGGAGGCCAGAAGCCTGAGATCCAGGTGCTGCAGAGCTGCGCTCCCTCTGGAGGCACTAGGGAAGGGTCCCTCCTGCCTCTTCCAGCTCGGGTGGGCTCCACGTGTTCCCTGGCCTATGGCTACATGGCTCTAACCTCTGCCTCCCTCTTCACATGACCTTCTCCTCTTCTCCCTGTGTCTCTCCTCTGGGTGGTTCTTATAAGGACACTCGTCATTGGATTTAGGGCCCAAGCAGATAATTCAGGATGATCTCATCTAGAGGTCCCTAATTTAATTACATTTGTGAAGACTCCTTTATCCAATACAGTCCCATTCACAGGTTCTGGGGGATATAGCTTTTGGGGGGCCACCATTCACCCCATACACCCGCTTCCCCCAGGCTTATCTGGGATCTACATGGAAAGCCAGGGGGCCCAGACGCACAGTCCTCAGCCCTTACTTTGAGAACCACTGCTTGGGGCTGCGCCTCACGGGCTGGGTCCCTCAGCACCAGCTCTGCCCATCGGGCCCACATGGGCCTCCATTTGTAGACGAGGGAACAAGCTCAGGTCTAAGGAACCTGCTGAGGGTCACAC
Source organism: Rhinopithecus bieti (assembly GCF_001698545.2). Taxonomy (NCBI): domain Eukaryota; kingdom Metazoa; phylum Chordata; class Mammalia; order Primates; family Cercopithecidae; genus Rhinopithecus; species Rhinopithecus bieti. The sequence continues at coordinate 1,987,252 of NW_016803673.1, read as the reverse complement.
CAACAGCAAGGATCCCAGCTGGGCCTCGAACCCGAGTCTCTCAACCTCAGGCCAGGCCCTTAAACCTGAGCCTCCAGGTCTGGAACCCACCACGCCCTGCCCTGCTCTGCCCTGACCCAGGTACGGCTGCAGTGTGTTCACCTGCACATGACCAGTGGCCTGGTGTTCACTCCCCACAGAACCAGGCACATCCCAAGGCTGGCCAGCTCCTGCTATGTCCCAACGCCTGGCCCCGGGCCCAGCAGAACAAGGCACCAATAGAATGAGGAATGAATGAGGGAATAAGGGAACAAACGAATAAAGAAACAAATGGACTGCAATGGACTCCCTGGGCTAAGTATCAACATCATGAGACCTCAGGAAAGTGATGTTCCCTGGGCCTCAGTTTCCCCATCTGTAACGGGAGGGAATGAAAGATCCTTCTGATGTGAATGGGCCAGGCTCTAGGAGCTGGACACAGGCTCTGAAATGTGAGCCAGCAGGGCCCCGTGAGTCCACTGGCTTCACCTGGAGACACCTGCCAGGTCCCAGGACTTGCCCTGAATCCCTTTGTTTTCCCATCTCACTGCCCTGTTGTGCCTCAGCCCAGGAGGAAGCTCACACCCTTGGGCTCTTCCTCAAACAGAGGGTTCTCTCATCTTGACACAAGGGACATTCATCCACGAGGACCAGCCAGTGGTGGGCAAGGTACCACCCTGCTGTCGACTGGCACACCTAGGATGTCCTCCCCCACCACGGTGCCATGAAGAACAATCCCAAATTCCAGGCACCTGAGCTGCCCGAGTAGGCGTAGGGCAGGTGTGATGCTCGGGAGCTGAAAACTAGAGCAGACGCACAACTGCTCATGTACATTTTACTCCAGCATCTTCTAAAACCACTTTCATGGACAGTCATGCCCCTGGGGCTCTGCGGGCTTTAGGGGATTCCTGAGTTCCGCTGCAGATGGAGAGCCACATGCCCTCCACCGTGCACTCAGGAGACAACGTTGCTGCCATGTGCCACATGGAAAGTCTGGTCACACGGCCTCCTTTAATTCTTGCAGCCTTCCAGGTGAGTGCTGGGAGATCCTCATTTGCAGATGAGGAACCTGAGGCACAGAGTGGCAGCTCCTCCTCCTCCTGACTCTCAGCTTTTGGACCCACTGTGTGCCAGGCACTATACTAAGACCTTTACAGACATATCTTCTGAATCCTCATAACCCAGTAACTCCAACCGACTGGTGAGGACACTGAGGTTCAGGGGCAAGAAACTGATCCAGCATCACATCACCACCTGAGTGAACCAAGTCAGCTCATTCATCCACCCACATCATATTATTCGGTGCCTACTATGTGCTGGGGAGCAGATGGGTCCTAACCTTATTACTCTTAGCCAACAAAGGTTGTGGCCTTAATGACTCTAGAGTACCACACTGAGACCAATTCATGTGAAATAGGGCAAAGGGAAATGGACAGAAGGGTGGGTGGATGGATGGATGGATGGATGGATGGATGGATGGATAAATGAATGGATGAACAGAAGGGTGTTGAATGGGTGGATGAGTGTATGGGTGGATGGATGGATGGATGGGTGGGTGAATAAATGGATGGATGGATGGATGGATGGATGGATGGATGCATGGATGCATGGATGCATGGATGCATGGATGGATGGATGGATGGATGGATGGATGGATGGATGGATAGATGCATGGATAAATGAATGGATGAACAGAAGGGTGAATGAATAGGTGGATGAGTGTATGGGTGGATGGATGGGTGGATGGGTGGGTGAATAAATGGACGGATGGATGGATGGATGGATGGATGGATGGATGGATGGATGGATGGATG
>NW_016803673.1:1964826-1983953 GCF_001698545.2 Rhinopithecus bieti | reverse complement strand
GATGCATGGATGGATGGATGGATGGATGGATGGATGGATGGATGGATGCATGGATGCATGGATGCATGGATGGATGGATGGATGGATGGATGGATGGATGGATGGATGGATGGATAGATGCATGGATAAATGAATGGATGAACAGAAGGGTGAATGAATAGGTGGATGAGTGTATGGGTGGATGGATGGGTGGATGGGTGGGTGAATAAATGGACGGATGGATGGATGGATGGATGGATGGATGGATGGATGGATGGATGGATGCATGCATGCATGCATGCATCAATGGGTGGATGGATGGGTGGATGCATGGATGGATGGATGGACGAGTGAATGGATGGATGGATGGATACATGGATGGGTACATGGATGGATGGATGGGTGGTGGAAGGATGTATGGAAGGAAGGAAGGAAGGAAGGAAGGAAGGAAGGAAGGAAGGAAGGAAGGAAGGATAAATGAGTGAACGGATGGACTGATGAGTGGACAGATGGACAAACTGAAGAAGGGACGGGTGGATGGGTGCTTGATGGGTTGTAGGGTGCTTGAATGATGGATAGGTGGGTAGATGTATGGATGTGTGGACAGATGGACAGACTGATGAATGGACTGGGAGATGGGTGGCTTGGTGTGTGCGTGGATGGGTTGTAGGGTACCTGGATGGGTGGATGGATGAAAGAATGGACAGGCAGATGGGTAGATATATACATGGATAGATGATGAATGAGTGGTAGATGGGTAGCTAAGTGGGTAGATAGAAGAATAAAAAGAAGGAAGGAAAGAAGGCAGAACAGAAGGCGGGGAGTGGGGGGTGGATGGGAAGGAGGGAATGAGACGAGAAGAGAAGTAATAATAAAATCCATTAGAGGAGCCGGAGAAGTATTCTCAGTGGGGAGAAGTATTCTCAGTGGGCAAACTGGCAGCTCAGCAAGTTCATCTGACAATAGCTGCGATGATCTCGGAGCTGAGCAAAGAGAGAAACTCAGCTGCATTTTGTCTTTGAAAGACAGACACAGGCAGATCCCTGCCCCACTGCAGAAGCTCAGGCTGGCTGTTCACGGCCCCCTGCCAGGCTGCCAGCCCTGCTTCTCCTGACCGTCTCCAGCATGAGGGAGCTCATCTACACCAGCCATGCAGTAAACAGCCAGTTACTGTATTTCTGAACAAATGTGTCTCCTTCACACCATCATCCTCATGGTGGCAACCGCAGAGAGGACACACCAGTGTTCCCTAACCCTGCCGCTCGGTTAGGGGTGCAGGGTGGGGGCACAGCCCCCATTGACCCATTGGGCCCCCCTCGCCATTTCTGTGCTGGACATAGACTCACCCAAGGTCGTACTGGCCAATGTGTGCCATGCACTTCCCATGTGCCAGACCCAGAGAGTCACCCGATTCTCCCACTCAGTCCTTATGAAAACCCCACACACAAGATGCCATAGTCACCCTATTCACAGACGACATCCCAGGTCTTGTAGGTGGCAAGACTGGATTCCAGCCGCCAACCACTCAGCTGTCAGGTAAAAGCCGCGGCAGGCCCTGGACAGCGGGAATGGTTTCAAAGCCTTCTCTGTGGGGCCAGGTGCACACTTCTGGTGGCCAGTGGGCCAGGCTGTGACTTTAGTACAGCAAAGGTCAGTATTTGCTGTCTCTGCAGATGTGGCCTCCCTCTACCCCAGGGCCACTCACTCCTTCCCAAGTGTGGGTCTCTGGTCAGCAAGCATGAGGAGGGGGTCGTCGGCCAAGAGAGGGTGGAAGGCTTGGTGCAGAGCTGCCCCCATGCTGAGCAGCAGAACTGGACACTAGGCCAGATCTAGTGCATGGAAAGGGAATCCCTCAGGCACTGGGGAGGCCCTGCCCCAGCGGCCTCTGCTGACATCACCCCTTGCTTGTCCCCTCTCTGCACTCTGAGTACCACCCACCAGCAGCAGCTCCCACAGGTGTGGCAGGTTCCAACTGACAAGCACCCAAAAGGCTGGAGCGGGCCAGGGAGCGGCCGAGCACAGTCTGCATCACCCTGCACTATGGCCAACCCACACATGCCACGCCCCTTTGCTACACCAAAGCACTTGCCCACTGACGGTCAGCTCTGTCACTAGCCTTGGCTGCCACATCAGCATTGGCATCCCTATATCAAAGAAACCAAGCCAGGCCTGAGTGCCCTGGGCTCTCCCTCCCCGTGCCAACACTGCCCAGACAGGACAGCCGAGCACCCTCCCTTCACCCGTCCTCACATGAGAAGCACCAGCCCTTGAGAACCTGCAACAAAGCCCCAGGGAGGATCCAAAACACTCTGGGTGCCTGCTGCTCCTGCTGGCATGATCCCTACATTCAGACTCAACTGCTGGAGATACTGGGATACAGAATGAGCAAGATCCAGGCCTGCTGGGAGCTCCCAGTGCAGAGATATGTGTGGGCACGTCAGCATATATACACACACACGTGCACACACACATACACCCATCTGCACATCAGACCACTTCCATGCAACCCTGCAAATACATCCCCATCTGCACATGCGAAACAACACCCCCCATTACACGCACACACACACACTCATTGCACCTGTACACACAACACATCCCTGCATGTGCACAGGCCATACCCAGCACCTGCACCTGCACACACACACCCCAAACACCTGCACACACACACTCCATGCACCCGTACACACACACATCTACATATGCACACATACCCCATGCACCTGCACTTACACACACATCTGCATATGCACACACACTCCATGCACCTGTACACACAAACACATCTGCATATGCACACATACCCCATGCACCTGCACACACACACACTCCATGCACCTGTACACACACACCCATCTGCACATGCACACACATACCCATGTGCACCTGCATACACACCCCCATCATGCATGTATACATACACACATGCACACACCCATACACACGCACCATCTAACACAGTTTGTTCTGCCTAAACTTGGAGGCTCCAGCCATGGTTGGACAAATGCAGAGGAGAGTGGTGCGAATGAGGCAGCGACCACGCCAGGCCAGAGTGCTGGGCCTGCCCAGTGCTATTCTTCACTGAGTTGCCGCTGGCTTGTGCTACTGACCAGGGCAACAAGGGTGTGGAACAGGTGCCAGATTGATGGAGCAAGCCAGCTGGTGACTTGAGCCTACCCTTCAGAGAGCTGGCTGCTGTGACCAGAAGCAGGCTGGAGGGGGCCGGACCCCAGCCTCGAAGCCCAGCAATCCAAAGGTGGCCTCTTCTGACCTCCCCTCTCCAGGAAGGAGTTTAATATCTTCCAATTACTCCCCTCCCACTCCCTATGCAGAGGAGGTTGAATCCATTATTGTAATGAAAGGAAAGAAAAAGAAAAAAAGACTCTCCAATTAGGCCGGCCCAGGGACTCACATGTCATCCTGTCCCCTCACAGCAGACCCACTGAGGACAGGTGGCCAGGATGTTTGATGTCACCAGGTGGGACAATTAAACCCATCTTGCTGGCGGGATGAGCTGCTAAGCATATAATGACTGCCACTTCCCGTCCCCATCTCCTCTCAGCCCAATTACCTGGAATTAAGCAGGCAGCACCAGATGGGAAAAGGGACACCAGCTCGGATGGAAGAAAGCGTTGAGAGCCGGGGATGCTGTACCCAAGAGAGAAGGCTACAGGAGCCACAGCAATGTCTTCAAACATACCAAAGACTCCGGGGAGAAGAGGCCGGGACTCTCGGGGCAGGACAAGGTGTTGGCGTGCTTATCCTTCACCTCGGATAACAGTGTGCACAGAGGGTAGCACATTCGTTCACGGAGGTGTAGGAACTGCAGAGTCTGCCAAGGTCCACTCACGGAGCCTCTGGCTGAGATGTCTCACTTGAGAGGTATTTGGTACCTAGTAGGTGATCCGGGAAGGCAAAACCAGGTTTGGGAGTGGAAGTCAAGGATGCAGCCCTCACCACTGCATAGACTTTCTCATTATCTGGGCCACCCAGCAAGGAACGGGGTTCTAGTGCCCTCCCGGCCACTGCAGGAGCAGAGGCTGAAAGGAAAGAACTCAGCAAGAGGCCGTCTCTGCAAGCTGCCTCTATATCCTGGGAAGGCACCCAGCCTCTCCCTACATGAGCCACATCTTAGGTCTGGTTGCTCAGTGCTCCGGGATAAAGCTCGCCACCAGCTCCCCCTGCACATGGGAAGACCAAAAGGCGGGTCCTCAAAGCCATAAGAAAATGCGAGGTCACCGCTTACAGTTCCTAAGGTTTTGTTGTGCTTAGATTCGACACGGGTATGTCCGATATTCTAAGAATTCACTTCATATTAAAACAGGAAGTTCCAGCTTACGTCCATTTCTCTCACTCCAACCTCAGCCTGACCCCTGTCCCCTGTCTTGCAGCTGTCACAGCAATGCTATTCACAGGAGCCAAAAGGTGGAAACAGGCCAAAGGTTCATCACGTGATAAATGGATATGCAAAATACGGCCCGGCCACACAATGGAATGTGACACGGCCATAAAGAGCAACGGCGCACTGACCGGCTATGGCTGAGTGAACCTTGAAAACAAGATGCGGAGTGGGAGAAGCCACGTGTGAAAGGCGCGCACGGTATGATTCCGGGGACACAAAACATCCAGAGCAGGCAGACAGAAAGCAGGCTGGGGGCTGCCCGAGGCTGGGGAGGGCGGTGACTACTCACGATAACGGGTTTCTTTCTGGGGTGTGAAGATGTTTTGAAAGCAGATAGAGGCGGTGGTTGCACAATACTGTGAACGTACTAAATGCCACTGAATTGCATACTTTAAAAGGGTTACATTTATGTGATATGAATGTATTTGAATTTTTAAAAGTCAGCAGCAGAAGAAAGGGTGGCAGGGCTGGGCCAGCATGAGACAATCAAAGCCAGGAGCCCAGCCCAGCAAGGAGCCAGGGCTGAGTCCCTCCATCCGGACTCCATGCTGGTATGTGCCCCCCACCAGGACCTCATGCTGGTATGTGCCCCCCACCGGGACCTCATGCTGGTATGTGCTCCCGACCAGGACCCCATGCTGGTATATGCCCAGACATGCCACATACTTGGGCCTTCAGACAGCCTCCCAGCCAATCCAGGGGCGTTTGCTGCTGCTCTAACAGGTCACCAGAGAGTTGAAGAGTTGGTGGCTACAAGCAACATAGACTCTTACAGTTCAGGGGGTCAGAAATCTGAAGTGGGCTCTAGGGGCTGGCATCAAGGTATTGAGGGTCTGGTCCCTTTCAGGAGGCACCGGGGAGAATGTGTCCCTTACCTTTTCCAGCTTCTGAAGAGGCCGCCTGCATTCCTTGGCCCACAGCCCCATCACGCTAACTCCGCCTCTGCCATCACATCTCCTCCTTCCGACTCTGACCTTCCTGCCTCCCTCTTAAAATTATGTGTATTTACATCTGCGAAAACCCTTTTCCTTGTCACACTCTCAGGGTTTGGGGGTTAGGACATCCACCTAGCAGCCATGGGCCTTCACCAAGGACCAGGTGCTGGGCTGTACGGTGCACAGACACACAGCAGCCGCACGAGGCAGGGCCATGCTCCCAGCCTACAGAAGAAGAGACAAAGTTTCCAAGAGAATCCCTGCCCAAGGTTGTTTGGCTGATGGAAGTTTCCTTCATGGGTCCTGACCTCGTAGGCTGAGGGCACCTTTCGGCTTCCTTCTCAGGAAGTCCTACCCTTTACCATCTCCTCCCTCCCAGCTGTTCAGAGCTGTCATGACCCCAAATTAGGACACCCCCAATCTGGAGAGTTCGCTCTGACCACAGCAAGATCCACATCCCCACACGCCTCGCTGGGTGCCTTCCACAAACCCCTCTCCTACTCTACAACCACAATCCTCCCCCTCGCCCCACTTCCCCAACACGTTTGATCCCCCAGCCGGTACCAGGGTGGGATTCTTAGATTAAGTCTCCATCAGCCTCTGAGAAGTATAATTGGGGCTTTTATGGAAAATCAGCTCATTATGCAAAGTGCAAGGGTTGTGAAAATGATTTTTTTGAAGGAGCACGTTGGGCTCCTATCCAGCCATGAAACGAGGGAGAGATTCCTCAGGGCTGTGGGCTTGGTTTGCGGGTTTTCAAGAAGGAAGGGGTTGTGCTAAACTAGAACCTTTTGCTAATCACTAACACTACAAAACGCTCGAAACGAAACACTTAGTGTCTTGTGAAGTGCTGGCGGCTGACCCCAGAAGGTTCAATTCCCCACGGAAATCTCAGCCCATCCGGAGCAAGGTGGGACATTGCTCAGACTCAGCCACCAAGTAGGGCTGCCTGGGAGGGTTGCCTGTCACCTGTCTCCTGAACTCTCGGGTGAGTGTGTGAACCAGTGGAGGTCTGCGCTCAATCCCAAGGGCTGCAGAGGGAAAGGACCCAGGAAAAGTCCCAGAGTGGGGCTCAGAGGAGGGAGGGTGGAGGAGAAGGGCAGGAAAGCCAGGCCTCGGGGAGAAGGGCCTGCAGAGGTCTTCCTGTGAAGCCTCGCTGTGCACTCAGGCGGCCCTTTCCTTTGGCCTGCAAATACCTCCCCTTCGTCTTTCACATCTGCCTGTCCTGTGTGCAGAAAGGGGTAACTCAGCAAACGTGGGGTGCTCAACCCCTCTACATGCCAAAGAAAAGACTGGCTCTTGCCCAGCTCCTAGGAGATGACCTCTAACCTCTAAGTCCTGGAGTGTCCGCTGGATAAGCCCTCTGGATAAGAGCATCTTTGTACAGCTGAGGCCTTGGGCCACACAGTGTACGCTCACGATGTGGTTTATGGCAGGGCTGTGGGCAATGCAGGATCAGTGTGGCCTTGGGAGGGGCTGGGGATGGAGTAACTAAGGTCGGTCTCACAGGCATGCCCAACCCCACCGACCACCAGTGAGGACCTCCACTCCAGGGCTTGGGTGGGCTTCCGTGGCTGGCAATGTTCTGTGGCTGTCGCCACAAGTGCCTACTGTCACACACCGTTGCCGGGAGAACTAAGCACTATGCAGAAGGCTCCATGGGGAGGGGACAAATGCAAACCCACGCCCGATGTATCCTGGCTCCACCCCGGGGCCTTTTCCATTTGCTGATTTGAGTCTAGACCTTTCTCCGCAGCCATAATGGCTTCTCCTGGTGAATCCGAGAACCCGGGGATGGTCTTGGGGACCCCACACATACCCTGCTACTGTCACTGAGAACATTTAGTGAGCCCTTCTCTGGGCCAGGCCCTGCGCCCTGGGATTTACAGGTCTCATCTCAATAAATCCGAGACACCCCCAGTGTTGACCTCATCTTGTAGATATAAAAAGTGAGGCTCAGGGAGATATCTCCAGCACGAGCCCCACAGCTAACCAGGACACAGGCTTCAGAGCTGGGTCCACCGACACGCAGCCCTGGCTCATCATGCCTCCACTCAGGTCTCCCGTGGGGCAGCAGCCTCCAGGGCTGGGGTCTGTGTTCCCAGTCCCAGGGGCCAGTGTGCCCACACGCTGCCTAGGCAGTTCCCCGACCTGAGAGGGAAGAGGGCAGGTTTCCCACTACATCTGCCAGCCCCAGGGCCAGGGCCAGCAAGCAGGGCCAACCGACTGCTCCACCCATCCTGGGAGGAGCGGCATGAAGCACCAGCATCGTCCTCTGGGGTTGGCTGGGTGGAGGGGCCAGAGAGGTGGTGGAGGGAGGGAGGGAGTGGCCCGGAGGGAGTGGGGGAGGGAGGGTCCCCACCCCGGGCCTCAAAGGGCCTCCCCATTCATCAGACAGCAGGACAGACATGCAGGATAGATGCAGGGCCAGCCCTTTCCACTGTCCTCACCATCCCCGAAGCCACCAGTGGGCTCCCGTTGCCACCTGTAAACCCCAAGGGACACAGGCCCTCGGAGCTTCAGACGGAGCACCTCAGCCTTAGGAGGGGCAGGGGCATCCAGAGCCTGACGCAGACACAGCTGTGACCCAGGACTGTGACCACGGACTGTCTGCAGCAGGAGAGGGGATATGGCTGTGGGCACCTGTGGCAGGACCGCGCCAATGCCAAGCCGGGCCACCAGCCTTCCCAGGAACAGAATCAGGTCACTCGTCTGACGTGGGGTCTGCAGCACCAGGCCTCCAGTTTGGGAGAATGTCTAATGGATTTGGAGAAGAGATAAAAAGTCTAGTATTTTGTGCAGGAGCAATTAAAATGACTGATTTTTTGTTGCTTGACTCTCTTTCCTTCCTAATAATATGTTAAAAAAACAAAACAAAACAAGAAAAAACAGGCTAGGGAGTATAACCACGCCACTGACAGTACTGTATGTCACGGGCTGGTGGAAGGAAGAAGGAACCATCATTTCTGGAAACAAAAACGAACAACACATAGTCTTTGTATCCAGAAATGATACTTTAAAAAAAATTAACGTGTTTTAAATGGTGCCTATTACAAACTTTGCACCAGTTGGGAAACAGCCTACACATCTGGTAGAGGGACTGGTGGGGCCCCAGAAGTGTTAGTTATCCTCTAGAAAGTACTCAGGGCGCTGGGCACCAGGGTTTTGACTGTTATTCTTTATGCCCCAAATGTGTTCTAAATATTCTTTTGTATGTGATTAATATGGAATTTTAAGAGTCTATCCTATATTTCATATTTTCAAAAAACCTCAATTCAAAGGCATTTCTGAGTCCTCTGAGAATCCAACATCGGAAGTCCCCATGGGTTTAGGAACATTTAGCCCTGCCCAGAGTCTCTGTGAACCTGAACAAATGGCCCCCACCAAGGGGCAACTGTGCCACCAAATGTTCCAGCCCCCTCGTTCTGGGGCCCCCCCAGCCTGCAGTCACACATGGCGTCCCTCACGGATCACATCAGGGTGAGGCCCCTTCCCAAAATGAGGGCACCCTCATGATGTCACCTGTGCCCAGATGTGACCCCATCCTCTCTGCTCTCAGGCCAGGCTCTCTCTGCCATCCCAGCCTCTCCTTCTCACTCTGCTGCCCCTGTCCTCCCAAGGGTCTCCCAGACACACGTCCCCACCCCGTCAGGAACCTGGTCTCCCTGACCTCAATCTGTGGGTCAGAATCCACAGTGCCCAGTTCTTATCTGGGGCCATTCCCTCCTCTCACAGATGCCCAAGTGCCATCCAAGTGTCAGAAGCAGAAGGCAAGATCACAGGGGTCAGGGGACCCTCTGAGGCTGAAGTCTGCAGTCCAAGCAGAATAAACGGAGAGTGGAGAAATTCCTTGGCTTGACTTGTCCAGATGCCCTGCACAGAGACCTGCAGCCCCTAAGCCAGGCAAGTCCACCCTGCTCCGGCCCCATCCCTGCAAACAGACCCCAGCTACCTCATTCTCGGCAGAGCCCCCGGTTCTGATGTGTGGAGAGTACATTTAGGTAGGCAATGATCTGTGAAAGGATTAATTTACTGATCTTATTACCTAAATCGGAAGAGATTTTGCAGCCGTCAGTAACATGCTTGCAAGATTTCTCCGGTGTGAGCTGAAGCCTCCCTCCCCCGCCAACAAGTTACTCGACAACACGCTGCAAATGTGTGATAAAGACACAGGCAGAGGGAGGGCATCTGCTTCCCACCCCAGTATCTGTGACAAGGCACGCCGGTGTCAACAGAGATGAAAGGACCTGGCCTTGGCAGCGCACTCCAGAGAGCTCACCTGATTCCTTTGTTCTGCGCAATGCTGTGCAGTGAGAGCCTTGACACCGCGGAGATGACCTGTGAGAGACAAGAAAAGACACTCCTGTAATTTCACAAGAGACCAGAAAAGGCATCACAGAACTGGGGACAGTGTTTTGCAGGACATCGAGAACTGTTAACTAAGTACATCACATCTGGGTAAGAAACACGGCTACAGTTTCAGAGATGGGGAAATGGGAGCCCAGAGAGGTCAAGCAACCCGCCCAAAGTCACCCAGCAGCCAGGGTACCACGCACATGCAAATATCCCAGGGTTCTGCTTGCTTCCCTTCAAGCCCTCCCCTGCATGACATTTAACCAGATGCCTGGCTCCATGGAGGGTTCGGGACACAGAAGGACAAGAGCTCCAGGTGCACAGCGGCATGACGGGATCTCTCCTTGTCTCCCCTGACCAACAGATTGGTCAAGAGGAAGGTTTGGCGAGGAGCAGTAGCCGCTCCTCCTCCCTCTGCTGCCCCTAACCAGCCTGCCCTGTGATGTGGGCCTCCTATGGATAGGCAGGACCCACCTGTCTCCTGGCATTGAAAGCCCCAACACAGCTACTCCACAGATCTCCAAAGGGACGGGTGGCAAGCAGGCCGGAGAGAGGACAAGAGGCTCTGCAGATGAATATGAGGAACCTGGGGCAGAGGACAGGAGATGGCTGGCCCAGGGGTACAGGTTGTCACACACATGAGATGGCCAAGAAGCTGTCACAATTCACAGGGTGAATGGAGCTCCTGCATGCCAGACTCAGGCCCTGAGGAGGCAGGTGCGGCCTCGATGTTGAAACTGCACCGAGTGTGAGTCCATGTGTGTGCACAAGTTCGCGTGTGTGGTCGTGTGTGCATGTTGCTTGCGTGCGCTCCAAGTCTGTGTGTGCACTGAATGGCTACGTGGCTGTGTGTGCGTGTATGTACATGTGTGTCTGGGGGTGGGCAACCGGAAAAGGCCCACGACGGCCACGTGCTGAATTCATAAACACCCTCCACTGGGTGCTGGCGTCATAGGAATGGAGCCCAGAGGGCGCTCTGTGTGCCGCACACCACACCAGGGAACCCCACGAGGCCATCCTGCGGTGCACATTTGCTAGACAGGAAAACTGAGGCTCGGTCACTTGGCCAAAGCCCCCCAGCCGGATGTACCCCCCAGGCTTCCTTTCAGGCTGTTCCACTTCCAGCAGCAATTTTCAAAAGGGGGAGAGGAAAGAAAATGAACTATGGAGACGGCAGGTTCGACCAATGAGCCAGCGGCTGCATGCTGCCTTCCTGTAGGTGCTCGTGGTTAGGGGCCAGGGCCAGGGAAGCTGGGGTCGTGGAAGGACAGGGTTCTTCTGTGCTTCCTCAGACAACACTCAATGGGCCGATTATGCAGCCGGCCCAGCCGCACTCCCATGCTGATGCTACAAGGGGCCTTTCACAAATAATCAGGAACTTGGCTCTGCGAGTGTTTTTGGCTTTTAAGAGCTCTAAGCATTTACGGAAAACAAAAATTAAAGCAATATTGCTGTATGTCCTTACAGTTATTTGGAAGAATGTTAGATCTCAAAGGGTTTGGCAACTACAGGGCACCCAAGCCCCCCTCACACACCTCCCACAGCAGACGTGGCTGATCAACTCCTCCGACGAGCCGGGCACAGGCCCAGAGTCCTCCTCCATGGAGTCTAAGGAGGCACCAGCATTCGGTCAGCACTGACACACAAGAACATGTTTGTCAACCTGGAGTCAGCGCAAAGGCCCCAGGTCGGGTCGTACAGATGGAACCAGAGACAGAGAGGAGGCGTGGTGGGTGAGCCAGCCAAGGCCAGAACATGGGTCTCCAGCGTCCGTGCATCTGTGGCTCCTGTGGACAATTTCTACAGCTGCTGTGACCACAGCAGCCTCAGCCCCGAGCTTGGGGTGCTTTGCCCCAGGATGAACACGTCATGAGTGGCGTATGAAGGGCTCTGGAGGGCCTGCAGCATTGATGGGCAGCTCCTTCCATGGGTTCAGCGTGACCAGCTATGCTAGAGGAGCCCTGTCCTTCCATCTGCCTGAATTTCAGGCTTCCTGGCTGGCACTGGGGACAGGGGGAAGCTCAGGGGCCCACCATGGGGGACCACACTCCAGTGACCCAAAACCCAGGGCAGGCGCTGCTGGAGCAGACACCGGACCACTGAGATAGCCATGCGGTCAGATGGGGCAGAGGCGGCCCCGTATGAAACCCACTGGCCTGAAAGGTTGGGAACAGAAGTACCTCCCTGCAGGAAGAGGGATGCCCCACAGTAGCTCCCCAGGGCAACTCTGGCTATGCCCGCCCCACTCCCAGGACAGAAAGCTGGTGTCCCCAGGGGCCTGGCTCTCAGGCAATGATCAAACACCTCTTAGCCCACAGCCCCAGCCAACTCTTCCGATATCGCAAATGTCAAAGGATGACATTTTCCCTACTTTTATTACCTCGTCTGTTCCGAGCGCCGGTTAACAAACGAATGAAGACGCACAGCCGCACTTCCCTTCCTCCTTCCCTCCCTCTCCCGAAGACAGCGCCGGGGCAAGAGGAAAGGAGCGTGTGTGCTGGGGACAAGGAACAGGGAGGAAGGACAAGGGGAAAGATGTGCCACTCGAAAGGACCAGGCCTGCTGGGGAGTCCGCCTGCACTGCCAGCTCCCAAAGCTTCAGGCCTCTGTGCCATTCACCAATGTCCAGGCCTCACCGGGCTGTGCTCAGTGAGACTCACTGAGGAACAAGGTGGGGACTGGAGAGCTCAGAGGACAGGCTGTGGTGGTTGAGTCCAGATCCTGGATGGCAGCCCTAGCTCCATCCCCACCCAACCATGGCCTGTTCTGACCTAAAGGTTCTCAGACATCGGCAGCCCGTCAGCCACCACACAGCCGCAGTACAACCTTTTCAAGATGGCGCTTTAAAGGACAGACCCTAGGTCCTATCCCCCACCCCAGAGGCTCTGGGGCCTGGGAATCTGCATTTATAGTTCAAGGCCCACATGGCTGGATATGCAGCCGACTGGGGCCCTCTGTCCCCTAGGGACTGGCCAGACGGGTAACGCCACAGACTGGGTCAAAGCCTGCAGGAAGCCAGGAGCATGTCCCAATTGTCCACTTGTGGATGCCTCACAGAGGCAGGGTCCCTGAAGCCCCTACACACTGGACGGGGAAGCAGAGGGACCAGGAAGGACGTAGGGAAGGGGATGTGGTCTGTGAGCTCTTCCAGGGTAGGAACTAAGTTGGCTTTGCTGAATGATTTATCTCCAACGTCTTCACATTGTAGGCCCTTCAGCTACAACTCCACCTGAGAAACCTTTAGATCACAGTGACCATAAATGCAAAGCTCTATGCTGCAGTTTCAGCAGAGGATAGGAAGCCTCAGTGACCCCAGAGCTCAGGCACCGAAAACTCCACTTGACGGTTCCTTCCACAAAAACACTTCAGCATCTTTACTTTACTGCATCGAGTTTCCAAACCGAGGACAGAGGTGCTGTGCTCACCGTACTTGCAACTTAAACATCCACAGTCAAAACTCAAGACAGGGCCATGAAGAAAAAGGAAACGTAGACTCTGGATTCACTGTTGGACAATCCCCAATTTTGCATGGCCTTCTGGAAAGAACCCAGATGTCTAGCTATTCACACGTGACCTCATCCCAGTCTCCACTGCACCTCTGCACCTTCTCTCTGCATCGTCTGCCTCACTTCTTTTTCACACCTCCTGTAACTTCATCCTTCTGTGCTGTATTCTTAGTGACTTCCTCGGTTCTATCTTCTGATTCATTAATTCTCCCTTCGGCTCCACCTAGACTACTGCTTAAGACACATATTGAGTTTTTCGTGTCAACAACCTCAATTTTCATTTTGAGAATTTCTATTTAGTTCTTTTCTCAAAGTCCATCTGTTCTTTTTGTCCTGCTTGTTTGCTCGTCATTTTCTCTTCTTTTCTTTTGCATTCTGTTCCTTTTTTCCGAGAATAGAAACTCTCTCTCATCAATTGCATCTGCTAGTCCCCTCCCCCATGCTGATCTGTTCTTTTTCAGCACCAGCTGGCTAGTCTGGTAAACATACATGTATTCACAGATTACATGTATTGTGTATAAACACACGTATATATCGTTCTATGCTGTAAGTGCATCCTCAGTGGGAATTGTTTTCAGTGGGTGGAGGGAGCCCCCAAGCTCTGAGAGGCATAACTGTGAGGCTCTCCTGGTTTCCCCCTGGCTTTCAGACCCCACCTCGGGCCTGGTGCCAATGCAGGATGGATCCTGCCAGACACTGTTTCCCTGCCCAGCCTGGGATGGTCAGCTGCTTCTATGTGCCAGAGTACAGCTCTCTGGTCCCCACTGCATGGCCCTCTCGGCCTTCCTGGCTCAGCTCTCTGCACTGCATCCATTCCATCTCCCTCACCTCCACCATGACGCAACCCCAGCTGTTGGGGCCCAGGCCCTAGGGGGGGCCTGGTTCCAGGCCTCCCAGGGGGTGGGTGGGGAGCCAGGCTGGCCTGGCTTCTCTTTCTGTCTTTGACATTCCTCTTGGTTTCTGACAATTGAGGATTTCTCTTTCTAGTTCTAAGCCTAGTAATCATGTTTTAGTTTGCATTATTTCATTTAAAGAGGGACTCTATGTGTTGAGGGGAGGGGAGGAGCCCATGCTCACTGGACCACTGTGTTTCGTAGAAATCCCTACGCCTTCCACAGAGCAGGAACTCACAAAAACCTCCAAGCAAAACAGCCGTCAAATCCCCGTGAGCCTGGGGCCCATCGGTGGGAGTGAGGACATGTCTACTCAACATCAGTCAGTGCGGGGCAACTACACTGCGATGATTTTAAAGAGGAGCCTGGTCAGGCGTGGTGGCTCATGTCTGTAATCCCAGCACTTTGGGAGGCCGAGGTGGGTGGATCACTTGAGGTTAGGAGTTCGAGACCAGCCTTGCCAGCCTGGTGAAACCACATCTCTACCAAAACTACAAAAAAATTAGCCAGGCGTGGTGGTACACGCCTGTAGTCCCAGTTACCTGGGAGGCTGAAGCAGGAGAATGGCTTGAACCCAGGAGGCGGAGGTTCCAGAGGGCCGAGATTGCGCCACTGCACTCCAACCTAGGCAACAGAGCAAGATTCCGTCTCAAAAAAAAAAAAAAAAAAAAAGAGGAGCCTGCCAATTTTGCCATTACGATGATAGATGATGGGGTGGTGTTTGTTTAGCACACATCACAGGGTGGCAGCGTGGGGCAGTGACATGGAAGCAGGAACTCCCGGCCACACAGGTTGAGGTTCGAATGTCAGCTTCCCCCTCAGAGCTGGGGTGACTCTCAGCCTCCCTGAGCCTGTCTCCTCAACTATAAAACATGGTCCTAACAGAGGTCTTGTCACAAGGCTGCTGGGTCCTGCAGGAGGACACACCCCTAGACGGGATGCAACACTGCCCATGAGTGCCAAGTGAGGACAAGGCCATGGGTCTGCTGGTGGTCCCAGCACTCCCTGCAGAGTCAGAGCAGGCGTCCACCCACACAGGGGACCATGGGGTCCTCAAAGCAGGTCTGCAGCTGGGCAAGCCAAGGCCAGCATCAAGGCTCAACACCCAGTGCCCATCAGGCCTCCCTCCAGGAAGCCCATCTCGCCAGGCGGTGCGTGCGCAACTCTAGCTTTCTCCTTCTGGCGCCTCAGAGAGATGGAAGCCAAAAAAGTGACCCAATCACCCTGCACTTGAGCCAGTGAAGCCACTGAGGGCCCCCCATGGTGGGGCCGCCTGGGGCCCTAGGGAAGGGCGCCACGTGCTCTGACAAGGTTTACAAGTTCCCGGCACCCTGCAGGCCCCTCTCTGACCCTCGTCAAGCCTCCAGGAGTACTGGTTTTGCTTAGGGCCTCTGGAGGGAATCCCCCTTTCCATGACTCTCTGGCAGGGCCAGCCATACCCTCCTGGCCACCACCTACAGACCCCAATGCACCGGGTGAAGACAAGAGTAGCAGTGGCCAACAGTTTCCAGTGCCCCCCACACCCTGTGCAGTGCTAGACCCAAGATGTCCCATCCCAACTCTCGCCACCTGGAGCTGGAAAACACATGCACCTTCTCCCAGAAGCAAGGCTCTGTCGCATCCAGCGACTCATCCACGGTCCTCTAGCTGGACAGCCGAGGATGCTGCCAGCTGCCAGGAGAAATGGTCCAGTGTGGGGCGGTCCACCTGGCCCCAACTCAGCTGAGTGCTGGGCTCAGAGTAGCCTCCAGCATCATTTCCTAAACCAATGGAAATAAGCGACTCCTCCCATACTGCCTACAGGAATTGCTCAGACAGGGATCTGAGGTCTCAGGAAGACCTCCCAGCTGTTCCCCACCCAAGGCCCCAAGTGCACCTCAGACAGACAGACCAGGAGACTTGGAATGAGGCAGCCACTGGCTTCTCCATACGATTGTTAACTGTCTTGTTCCACGTTTAAAAGTCCCTTCGTCTTGAGGAAACTTCCCAAGGTGGCCACGGGCATCCTCGCTGCCCTCCGTGCTTCTTGATCTGAAGTGACAGTCGGGTCCTGATTCAACCCGACTGCAGTGAGCTGCCCGGGGCACAGGTCTGTGCGGCAACATGAGGCACAACCTGCCCACAGCACAGCAGGTGCCACAGGTGCCACATCCCCATGAGGTGGTGGGGCGCGGCAGGGAGAAGGAAGAGAAATGAGTCTTCTGGCTCTGGCCAGGAGATGCTCTGCAAAGAGGGAAGAGCCCAGACCGCCCTTGGTTCAAATCCGCCCTTCCCGGGCACCGTGCTGAGGCTCCCTGAGGCTGGGTTGACTCATCTGTGAGATGGGGATAATAGTGTCTACCCATGTGGCTGTAGGTGAATGAGACGGAGCCTGGCCCAAAGCAGGGACTCGCACGCTCTCAGCTTGTGGAAAGGGGACTGTGCCCGATCAGGAAGGCCCACGGAGGGACTCATGGCTACACTCCATCCTCCACTTGCTTGAATGAAGAAATGAAAACAGAGCAAAGTACTAGGCTCAGGGCCAGAAGAGCGCATGTTTGTTATGACTTTAGAAGACACCCATAGCCACTGAAGTGTCCCTCCATCTCCTGGGAATGCCGCTCTGGCCCGTCCTATCCCTACAGCCTCACAGCTTCCCCTGGTACTTGGGATGTGAACCTGAGCACGTGGTTCCTCCGGCCAAACCTCACTCAAGACACTCAAGCCAGGCAACGGTGATCCAGAACCACCACCCAGGTGGATGCACGTGTGCCCTACAAAGGGAAATCAAGCTGGGTGCGGTGGCTCATGCCTGTAATCCCAGCTACAGTCTCACTTGAGATGAGGAGTTGAAGACCAGCCTCGGCAACACGGTGAGTCCCCATCTATTTTTTTTTTTTGAGACAGAGTTTCATTCTTGTCACCCAGGCTGGAGTGCAATGGCACCATCTCTGCCCACTGCAACCTCTGCCTCCCGGGCTCAAGCGATTCTCCTGCCTTAGCCTCCTGAGTAGCTGGGGATTACAGACAAGTGTTGCCACACCTAGCTAATCTTGTATTTTTAGTAGAGATGGGGTTTCAGCATGTTGGTCAGGCTGGTCTAACCTCAGGTGATCCACCCACTTCAGCCTCCCAAAGTGCTGGGATTACAGGCATAAGCTACCACACCCAGCCTCCATCTCTTAAACAACAACAACAAAAAAGTCTTTAGGGCCAGGTGCAGTGGCTCACACATGCAGTCTCAGCACTTTGGGACGCTGAGACAGGAAGATTGCTGGAAGCCAGAAGTCTGAGGCCAGCCTGAGCAATACAACGAGACTCCATCTCTACAAAAACTAAAAAAATAAAAATAACCAGACGTGGTGGCATGCACCTGTGGTCCTGGCTACTCGGGAGGCTGAGGTGGGAGGATCACTTAAGCCAAGGTGGTCGAAGCTGTAATGAGCCAGGATCACGCCACTGCACTCCAGGCTGGGTGACACAGTGAAACCCTATCTCAAAAAATAAATAAAAATTAAAAAGAAGGCCGGGCGCGGTGGCTCAAGCCTGTAATCCCAGCACTTTGGGAGGCCGAGACGGACGGATCACAAGGTCAGGAGATCGAGACCATCCTGGCTAACCCGGTGAAACTCCGTCTCTACTAAAAAATAAAAAAAAAAAAAAAAAACTAGCCGGGCCAGGTGGCGGGCGCTTGTAGTCCCAGCTACTCGGGAGGCTGAGGCAGGAGAACGGCGTAAACCCGGGAGGCGGAGCTTGCAGTGAGCTGAGATCCGGCCACTGCACTCCAGCCTGGGCGACAGAGGGAGACTCCGTCTCAAAAAAAAAAAAAAAAAAAAAAAAAGGAAGAAATTGGAGCCCTGAGCCGTGCTGGCGACCACGTGATGATGAGCCATCCGCCGACCCAGCCTGCTCTCAGAGGCTCTGCTGATCAGAAGAGCTGTCTGGCCCCGACCCTCCTGCTGTCATTAGCAATCAGTAAGCAGGAACTGCACAGACCTGGCCCCAGCCGCAGACCTTCCTTATCAGCCATTACCACGCATCTGGAAACACACACACACACACGCAGCCCAATGGAGCCAAATGGCAAGATTATCAAACTCATTTAAATATGTTGCCCCGGAAACTCACCTATCTGCCTTGGAAATCTACAGCTCCTATTGCAGTGTATTCAGAAGCAAATCATTATAAATTACTTTTTCTAGCTCAGCCTGTGTTATCCTTCATTTTTTTTTTCTTTTTTCACATGGAAAGCAAGGTCAGAAAAACTTGGGGTTCTTGCCTTCAGAATGACAAGCGACCATCGAGCAGTGATAATTACAAAACATGTGCAATCACAGCTTCACATTCAGGTTTTGCCACCAGGAAGAGGCTGGAAAAACAAAAGCAAGCAGGAAAGGCACTTCTCAGCCATTGCATTGGGCAATGGCAGGGCTGTGGGGCCCGACATCAATAGTTTCTTCTTGGGAGCCAGCAGAGTGCAGAAAGAGAGGTGGGAGCCGCCCCAAGGCCCCTGAGCGGCAAAATGAAAAATGTCACTCACTCAGCCAGGCGACTGGCAGCAACTCTGAAGGGGAATGCATGAAAGGAGGGTCTGGTTGTCCTTACAAAGAAGATCAGGGCTCGAAAGTCATTTAGAAGGAAAGAAAAACATGAGAACGTCTTCTCCGTAAATAAATAGCTCAGAATTGCCCCACTCCTCCTGGAGCTTTCAACAAAATGATACCCAAATATATGCTTCCTTACTCTCAGTGGGTCTGGTTCAACACCCTCAAATGCAGGAGTCTGAGAGACCACCTGAGCCTTGGGGACCAGCAGCCCAAATCTTTGTGCCTTACACTCTGTGGGTGCTCCTTGTCTACAACATAGATGGATAAGTGGGTGGGTGGGTGGATGGATAAGTGGGTGGGTGTGTGAACAGATGGATGGATGAGCAGATGAGTGGACAGGTGGGTGGGTAGGTGGAAGGACGGATGGATGGATAAGGGTGTGTGGGTGGATAAGTGGGTGGGTGGGTGGGTAAATGAATGGAAGGATGGAAGGATGCATGGATGGGCAGATGGGTGGGTGGGTGGGTGGATAG
>NW_016803673.1:1949859-1963702 GCF_001698545.2 Rhinopithecus bieti | reverse complement strand
ATGGATAAGTGGGTGCGTAGGTGGGTGGGTAGGTGGGTGGATGGATAAGTGGGTGGGTGGGTGAACAGGAAGATGGATGGTTGGATGGACAGATAGATGGATAAGTGGGTGGGTGGGTGGGTGGATGGATAAGTGGGTGGGTGGATGGATGAATCGGGGGCGGATGGATGAATGGAGGGGCAGGTGGACAGATGGTAAGTGGGTGGGTGCGTGGATGGATGGATGAATGGATGAATAGATGGACGGATGGGTAGGCGGATGGATGGATGGATGGATGGATGGGTGGATGGACAGATGAAAAGATGGTGGGTAGATGGATGCTGACTCAGAGGGATCCCTTTGCCCCAGTCCCTTCTGATGAAGTAAGGAGAGAAGAGAGAGAAGAGCCCCTGATGGCCAGCCTCATACCTATCTCCCTGAGTCCCTAATACACCTTTGACATTTTCTGTACAAATGTCCTCCCTCATGGTGGGGGTCACAACTACCCACCATGGAGGCACCACTGACCCTGTTTTGCAACTGAGAAAACCCAAGTTCAGAGAGGTAACATGACTTGACCAAGGTCTCATTGCTGTGGAAGGCTGAAGCCTGGGTCTGACTCAAAGTCCAGCTCCTAACAGTAAGGTACCTGAGAGCCACCCCCTGCCCAGGAGCGGGGGCCAACCCTGCCCCTTCTGAGCCCTCAGCAGGTGGTTTGGGGACAGACCCTCCAGCTAGATCATGGCTCCATGGGGTCCTCGCTCCACCCTTCCTCTGAGTGTCTGCCCCACTGGGAATGAAAGGGTGGGATTCTAGTCTGGAAGGTTCTCCCAGCTGGAATCACATCCAGGACTCTCAGGCACTGGCACAGAGGGCAGACCTGAAGATTCTTGTGAGCTCCTCAAGGGGGTGGCTGAGCAGAAGCCCCCAGGGATGGCCCAGCTGTGAACGGGACACTGGCCAGGGCCAGGGATGTGGGGAGACTGATCGTCTGTGAACCAGGGCCTCAGTGACCTGGCCAACCCCAAGAGGGAAGAGAAGAAAGGGGCAGGGGCCAGCCCCAAAGAAAACTGCAAGCCCTGGCTTCCTCCCTGCATGCTTGGCTCTCAGCACCCACATCCTCCATGTTTCCATGGCTGTGCTGGATGGGTGACTGCAAGTCTGACTTCCCCCTCTTCTCTGCCATGATGTGGCCAGGCTAGAGGAAAAGGGCTGATGGCGTCCTTACCCCACGCACCGTCCTTTCCCCACTGCAGTCAGTTACACTGGCCCAGCTGCCCCAACCAGCACGTCTCTCCTTGGCTTGAAGGGGACGGGGTCCTAGGCCCAGTTCCTGACACCTCTAGAGGAAACCCAAGGCCTGGAGCAGAGGCAGGAAGGCTGGCAGGGAAGCCCCGGGGGTCAACGTCGCTTTGTGCACCTTGGCACCCAGGGAAAAAAGAGGCTGGAGGGGAGAAGTGGGCCCAGATGGCCTCCTACAGCACTGGAGGAGGCGTGTGCTGGTGGAGTATCCAGAGCAGTACGTCCTCTCCAGGCGGCCACTCCAACCATGGGGCTCTGGAAGCTTCTTGACTAAGAGTCTACCGCTCATGAAGAGGGGCAGACGGGTAGACAGAAAAGCACGCAAGGGGGTGGTTCATGCCTGTAATCCTAGCACTTTGGGAGGCAGAGGTGGGCAGATCACTTGAAGCTAGTTCTAGACCAGTCTGGGCAACATGGTGAAATCCCATCTCTACTAAAAATACAAAAATTAGCCAGGCGTGGTGGTGTGCACCTGTAATCTCAGCTACTTGGGAGGCTGGGGCAGAAGAATCGCTTGAACCCAGGAGGTGGAGGTTGCAGTGAGCCAAGCCTGCACCATTGTACTCCAGCCTGGGCGACAGAGGGAGGTGGCGGGGTGGTTGGGGACAGAGGAAGGAAGACAGGAAAATACACAACAGCAATCGGACTCACATGTTAGCTGAGTGCCTGCTCTGTGCTGGGCATGTGAGGGAAGCTACAATTTAATCTGAGATGCCGAGCAAAACAGTACAGAAGCTCAGACCAGGACATTATGCCACAGCTGGGATCAAGTCCTAAGCCTACCATGGATGATCTCAGCCACTCCTCTCTGGGCCTCGGTTCCCCTGTGTGTGGAATAAGGAAACTACAAGACATACAGATGGCAAGGGGCGTCCTGCCATCTCCCACTCCCACTGTGCTCACAGTGGAGTCACTAACCGGTCACCGTGCCCCTCCTGAAGACACTGGCCTCTGCAGCTATCTCTGCACAGTGCTCTGGGCAGATGCTGCCTATGAAAGTGATCAGCACCCAATAAGGGAGTGGCACTGCCCTGGGAAACACCTGCACCAATAGCCTCGGGTCCCCTGAGCGCTGACTGCCCACTGTCCCCAGTTCCTAATGCCAGCATGGAAGTCCTGTGTCCCAGTGCAAGCACAGACGAGGCATCAGGCGGCAGTTGCTCCCCACCAGGAAACTCTACAGGAATCAGTTGGGGGTCGGGGCTGTTGGGGGGAATTCCCCGTCCTTCGTGGAAGCAGCTTAGCAGCCATCTGGTCCAAATTCTCCAGTTGTGAGGTGGGAAACCTAAAACCCAGCTGGGGAGATGCAAGAGCTTCACAAGCCCACCCAGCAACTTCCAGTCAGAGCCCAGCCTAGAAGCAGGGGTTCCCGTTTGGAGCCTGAGGCTCTTCTCTCCCAGACATGGTGTCCTCCACGACAGCTAACCACCGTCTAGGCCTCCTGCCTGCCAGATCTTTCCCAGGTTTATTTCATTTTATTCCCTCGAAACCCCCATGAGACGGTTCTGTGGCTCTCCCGTTTCTGAGGAGGAGTCACTGGGGCTGGGGCAGACGGCTGGTGCCTCCGGCAGCAGAGCCCAGCTCTCCACGCCACCCTGCCCTGGAGGGCCGGCTATCCATCCTGGATTTGAAGCTGAGGCACAAACCATAGCCTCCAGGCATGAAAGCAAGGTTTCTGAGTGGGGCCCTGCAGCCTGGGAGGCCAGTAAACCTGTCCCAGCACGACTGGCTGGGTAGGCCTGGCCACTCACTGTCTGCGAATGCTGCTCACTCATTCCCAGAGACACTCCCTGGCCCCTCCTGGGCATCACTCAGCGCTGCTGTGGCTGCAGGAGCCAGGCAGAGACGGCGCCTCCCTCCCCTGTCCACCAGGAAAAAGGGGGGATAAAGGTGGGTTCCAGTGTGGCAGGCATCCCAGACCCAGGCTGCAGACAAGCCGCATTAGTCCCTCTTTACTCAGAGGCAAGGCCAGAGACTATGACACAGATCTGCTGCCCAGCGTGTGAGTTACTGCCTCCAAGGTACACGAATTCCACAGGAAGCTCAAAGTACCCGCCCAGATGTGAGGCCAATGCGGGGTTACAGGAATAGCACCGCAAGGGCAGGAGGGAGGGGTTCTGGCCTCCCCCACCCCACCCCCCTCTCTACACGGATGTCTCGCCCCCTCCAAGAGCCTCCCGCACTGCTTCTTCCTTGGACCCTTCCCTCTTCCCAGAGGTGGACACAGTGAACCAAGGGGCTGGAACGCAGGCGTCTACACAGGCGGATTCCCATGTGGGACCCCAGGATCCATCTCCCTCCCCACCCCACCCCTGCAGAAGAGCTGTCCAGGCAGGGAGTGGGCCGTGGAGGCCTCATGGAGTCAACCACTCTGCACCACGTCTGAGCTGCAAGAGGCCTCGAGGGAAACAGGCATCCAGAACCCTCACCTTACACGCAGAGAAGACGGGTCTAGAAATGGATGCATCTCGTCTAAGGCCCCATAGCCAGTCGGGGCAGAGCAGGCCCAGAAAGAACAAGAGTGGGAATGAGGACAGTCACCATAAAAACAGAATCACAGGCCCTCCCGCTGCAGACCCCAGGCTGAGCGCTTCACAGGATCACCTGCATTTCTTTCACAGCCAGCAAGCTCTGAACTCTCACGGTGCCAAGGTCACGTGTGTGCAAGCCAGGGCTCAGGAGGTCACTCAGGGTGGGTTAGGAACCCGGGTTCACAGGGCCAGAACCGAGTGCTGAACCCTCTGTGCCAAGGCCAGACCCAGGCCCCAGCCACTGCCTGGCCTGGCTTCGCAGAGTCAACTGCCCCCACCACACAGCCCAGCGCCACAGCCCCGGGTTCTATCCATAGCTGATTGGAACGGGCCGCCCTGCTGCCGGCTAAGGAACTCATCAGGCAGAGGGCAGGCCCTGAGCAGGCAGAGGGGACCCCGCAGACATAAGGCAGGCTCTGGGCAACCCAGAATCCGAGTCTGAGCAGCTCGAAGTGAGGGTTGCCTGGAGGAGGCGCAGGCCTATGATAAAGTAGCACAGAAACAGGTAATCCCCTTCAAGGCACAGACTGCCCGGCACTGCAGAGCACGGCCGGGCTGACCCTGCCAGTCCTTTCAAAAGCTCAGCTCCCAACCGCCCTGCGCCAGGAGCGAAACACCACAGGAAGACACGCGAGGCCCCCGCTCTAGTTCCCTCTAGTACAAGAGGCGATAAAATGAATTGACGTTTATGATGGCGAATGCTATGGTGCCATCCTGCCTGGACTAAGGGGTGCCCAGAGGGCAGTAGGACATTATCTCCGGAGTGGCTGGGCAGTGATTCTAGAAGAGACCAGCATCTGACTCGGTAGCCGAGTACAGCAGACGCCTCCCATGCTCTCAGGCCTCACCCAACTGCGGGGGCCCAAACAGGGCAAGATGGCAGAGGAAGGGCACATTCACTCACTGCCCAGCGGACACAGCCATCACCTCCTGCCCTCAGACATCAGTGCTCCTGGTTCTCAGGCCTTTGGGCTCAGACTGGGACTCACGCCATCGGGGCCCTCAGTTCTCGGGGCCTTCAGATCAGGACTGGAGCTGCACCACCAGCCTTCCTGACCTCCAGCTTCTCAGCAGCTCATTTCAGGACTTCTCAGCTCTCCAGATTGTATGAGCCAGTCCCTGGTATTAAATCTTCCTATCTAGGCTGGGCGCGGTGGCTCAAGCCTGTAATCCCAGCACTTTGGGAGGCCGAGACGGGCAGATCACAAAGTCAGGAGATCGAGACCATCCTGGCTAACACGGTGAAACCCCGTCTCTACTAAAAAAATACAAAAAACTAGGCGGGCGAGGTGGCGGGCGCCTGTAGTCCCAGCTACTCGGGAGGCTGAGGCAGGAGAATGCCGTGAACCCAGGAGGCGGAGCTTGCAGTGAGCTGAGATCTGGCCACTGCACTGCAGCCTGGGTGACAGAGCGAGACTCCGTCTCAAAAAAAAAAAAATCTTCCTATCTATCCATATGCTATTAGCTCTGCTGCTCTGGAGAACCCCGACTGATACAATATTGGTAAGGTGCACACATCTCCCCTGGAATGGCCCCATTCAAGCACACCCTGCTCCCACTCCTACCCCCACACCCAGCATCACTGACTGCAGCCAGCAGAGGTGCTGTGGAGACAACAGTGGTAGGGCGACAAGGGACAGGGTGGGTGTGGAGCAAAGACAATTCCCCTAAGGAAGGCAGGCCCGCTGGGACTGAGGGAGAGCAGCCAGTCAGCCAAAGCAAGCAGAACATGCAGGGGGAGGGCCCACACACAGGCCCGGACAGCGGCTGTGGCCACACGGGGGACCAGAGAGCGGAGGCCTGTCGGATACAGAGCCAAGGAGCTGGCCTCACCTAGGGCAGTGGGAGTACAGGGTCAGGCTGGTGTTTGAGAGATGGTTCCAGCTGCAAAGAGGAGACTGGGTGGAGGGAGGGCAGGACTGTGGGAGGGGAGCGGCCCCAAGGAGTCTTCTGACCAGGCCAGGTGCAAGACGATGGCGGGAGGGCCCGGGCAGGAGGCCACAGGGATGGCCACGGCCAGACAGGACACAGCCAGAACTGTTTAAGAGGCTGATCAAAGCTGCCTGGGTGCAGGGATGAGGCAGGGAAGAGAGAAACCATCTCTGTCCTTTCTGCCAGGAGACACAGAAACAGCTGGCCTGAAGAAGGGGGACAATGGGGGAGGCTGGCCCCCTCGGTCTGGATGCACAGTGGCCAGCTACGGAGGGAGGGGCAGGGGATGGCAGGGCTGGCGTCTGGGCCAGGCTGAGCTTAAACCCTTGGTGCGGCCTTGAGCAAGTTGCTGCCTGCCCCGAGTCTCCCTCCCCACCCACCTGGGGAAAGGGGAGGCTGAGAGGTACGTGGTTATCTGAGCCACCGCCACCCCATTTCTGCCTCCCACAGAACCCCTGCCCAGCCTGCTAGACTCCCTTCTGCCACCTTCCTCTGGCCCCGGGATGCCCTGGCTGTATGAGGAGAGGCTCCCTCTGCCCTCAAACGGTTGCCAGCAGCTTTTCTTCCCAGCAGGTAATTGGCACCCTCCACACTCTGCACAACGATGCCACAACACAGCCCACAAAGCTGGGACCCACACCCCAGACACAGCTATCCACAGGCCAGGCGGACAAGCCCAAAATCAGCCACTGCCCACAAGCAGGGTGGGAGTCTCACACTGCCAGGAATCTTCTTGGAACAGCCAACGCTCGTGTTCTGGGTGACACATTCGGCTCTGGGCTCAGAAGTTACCCCACTGCCTCCATGAATCCTCAGCCACCCAGTGAAGTCAGTGTTACTATGCCCCTTGTCAAATGATGAAACTGAGGGTCAGAGTGGTCACCTGCACACATCAGCTTGATGGTCTGATGCTGCAGAGGAGAAAGCAGTGCCTTGTGCTCTTAAAGGGAAAGCATCCAGAAGGAACAGCCTCAGCCTCCCGACTGAGCCTCGCCCCAGAACCCCTCTCTCATGGCCTGGTCATCCACTGTACGTTCCCAGTCTGCTAATGGGGACAGGTGACGGCAGCCGTCACCTGGAGGGGCTGATGAGTTTCCAGTGGCTTCACCAGCCTCCTTAATTAATGGCCATTTTAATGGGAAGGGGATCAACAACTGTATCTTTAATACTACGGCAATAACTTTCCAATATCGGCCGGGCACGGTGGCTCCAGCCTGTAATCCCAGCACTTTGGGAGGCCGAGACGGGCGGATCACGAGGTCAGGAGATCGAGACCATCCTGGCTAATACGGTGAAACCCCGTCTCTACTAAAAGTACAAAAAACTAGCCGGGTGAGGTGGCGGGCGCCTGTAGTCCCAGCTACTCGGGAGGCTGAGGCAGGAGAATGGCGTAAACCCGGGGGGCGGAGCTTGCAGTGAGCTGAGATCTGGCCACTGCACTCCAGCCTGGGCGACAGAGCGAGACTCCATCTCAAAAAAAAAAAAAAAAAAAAACTTTCCAATATCTACCCTTATGTCTGAAACGATGACTGAGTAACGTGGTTATTAAGTGCAAGCT
Organism: Rhinopithecus bieti; assembly: GCF_001698545.2. Classification (NCBI taxonomy): domain Eukaryota; kingdom Metazoa; phylum Chordata; class Mammalia; order Primates; family Cercopithecidae; genus Rhinopithecus; species Rhinopithecus bieti. The sequence goes on along the minus strand of NW_016803673.1, from coordinate 1,956,400 downwards.
TAACACGGGACATGGAGGTGCGTGAACCTCCTCTGCGACGTCAACTCCACACCTGCTCCTGCTCTGAACTCCCGCAGGAGCGCCTGGGAGGGCCTGGGAAAGCACTTGGCCCCCCGACACCCCCAGTATTTCTTCCCTAGGCTGTCTAAAGATGGCAACGGAGGGTGTGGGGCCCACCCAGGCCCTTAGGCTCAGCAGACAAAGGCCTCTTTGACCAGTCTCTTAGCGTAGGGCTGAGCTCAGCACTCTCCACCGGCCTGCGTCTCACGGATGCTCCAGGTGTACCACAGGGCGGGCACCTCTGCGGACATGCGGCAGCCGGGGGAGGCTCAGGGGCCAGGGACAGGTTGCTGGCACCACCACCGCCATAGGAGCCACACAAGGAAGGCCTCGGGCAAACCACACGCACTCTAGAGCCAACTGCGATCCAAGCACGATCGAGGCTGGGTGGGTGTTTCCGAAAGGACCTGACGGAACTAAGCACTAAGATTGTTCGGAGTCTGGCCGACGCAGCTCCCCATCCATCACCAGCCAGGTGGCCCATGGTGAGCGAGGTGGACTCTTGGTGTCCTCAGCTGTGAGATGGGGGCAGCTGCACCCGCGAGAGTAAGGGAGACAACACACCGCCACGGCTGCTCGGCTGCCATCACCATCATCGTTGCTGCCCCTCCTGCAGATGCAAGCCCCCACCTCCACCACTGCCAAGTCCTCTGTGCACGTCTGTCACAGGTCAGAGCTCAACCTTAGAGAGGCCATCCCTGCTGACCTCACCTGCCGCCCGTCTCAGGAGGAGGACTGCCAGGAAGTCACCACCGCAGGGGGATCCCCCAAGCAGCGGCCACCTCCCCGCCACCCACACCAGAGGGTCCCCATCCAGCTAGTGGGTTTCCAATGGGTGTGCCGAGCTGTGGCAAGTGGGGGCAGAGGCAGGGACAGTGGCTTGAGCACTGTGGTGTGGAACGTCCTTCGGACCGGCAGCCTGGCTTCCTTGCCATATGCAGGCTTCCCACGAGGCAGCACCCTTATCCCCAGGGAACCGAGGGTCGTCCCATTCGAGAGATCCACAAATCCAGCCCTTTGACTCCATGGGCAGGAGCATGGCGGGGCAGGGGCAGGGAGGTGTCTACTTGGGGTTCCTCCAGGCATCATCTGCCCCCATCCCAGGCATCCTGTGACACAGCCTTCCAGAGGGGACCGGGCCAGGTTTGTGCTGCTGAACCTGGCTCTGGACCCTGTCTCCGCTGCAGACTCACAGCAGTGCCGAAGCTCTCTGCGCCCCAGGCCCTCCTCTGTAACGAGGACCCTTAGGGGCTCTTGCTTCCTCACTCAGGTGTGCAACCCACTTTGAGCAGCTGCTGCGTCCCAAGCACTGTGCGAGGGTGACCTCTGGAGCTCCAAGGAACCAGCAGGGTGTGATCAATGCCGCAGGGTAAAGAACAGAGCAGCTGGGAAGCACGGAGTCCAGCACAGTCCCTAACCAAGCAGAGCAAGGGGCAGGAGCTGTCCAGGAATCAGAGAGGGTCCCCTGGAGGAGGTGCTGTCACCCTGAGGCCTGTGAGATGAGCAGGAGTTAGCTGGGTGATGGACAAGTGTGTGTCAGAGGCTCACCATAAATGTGGGCAAGCCTCCTGTAAGAAGGCATCGATCAGTAGGTGGCCCCAGGGCACTGCCACGGCCTTGAGTACCTGACATTACAGACCCACAGGGCAACCAAGTGCACATCTGAGTCCTCTGCCAAATGCAAATCTAAGTAACAAGCCGCACACACCAGGACGAACAGCACTGCTGGCTCAGATGAACCACCAAGAACCTACTCTCCTTTCCAAAGCAGAACCGATCCGAGAATCCCTGTCGCCTCGCGAGCTGCAAGTCCGATCTGTGCAATATGAGCCCCTGCAGGAAAAAAGTCTAAAGTGATCTTTCCTCCCCTGTGCTTTGTGTTTATGGAAACAGATGGAAACCGGCCGCAGACGAAGCTCTGGCGTCCAGATTTGCTTCCGAGCGGTTTTACCTTGATGACTACTTAATCCTGGCCCATCAAGGGACTTCACAAAACGGCCACTTTATGGATTTTTCTTTTCCTGTCTAAGGGTAGGATTCAAAAATGCACGTTTTCCAGAATAGATTATCTAAGACCACGAGGGTGAGGACACAGATAAGAACAAGGCCATCTGGAAGTGGAGGAGAAAGAAGAGACGCTGCGTGGGGAAGACAGGCCAAGGAAGGGCCCACCTGGAACCATCTGCGCTGTCTGCAGGAGAAAGGGCTAGGCATCCCTCCACCAGCCCCTTGCCCACCTGGCACTCACGAGCAGCCCCGGACACCAGGGTACAAGGTGTGTCCCCAAGAAGCTCTGTGTGCCCCACTGGAGGAAGGAGCCGGCAGGCAGCGTAGGGAGGGAGAGTGGGCAGGAAGCAGCTGAGCTGAGAGGGAGCCACTGAACCAGGCAGGTGGTGAGGGACCTGTCAGCCAGGCTCAGGGACTCATGAAATGATAAAGGAGAGCATGGAAGGACAATGGCCTTAGGGGCAGCCGTGGGGAACTCCCAGGTCAGATAAGGCTGGATCTGACCAATGGTTTTATAAAAGATGCCTTTTATACAAAGCGAAAGGGACAGCTTCTCCAGTAAGAATCTTGTATATAAAGAAGGGGTGGGTACGGGGGGCACTGCCAATGCCACCGCCCAGGAGACCAAGAGATGGCCAGGTGAATGTGATGTGCGGTCCCTGATGAGTCTTGGGACAGAGGACATAAGGGGGAAACTGAGGAAACCAGAGTCACTTCAGTTAGCGACAATTGGTCCACACAGGTTCATTCATTGTAACCAAAGCACTAACTACTGTAAGGTGTGGATGGGGACCCGGGTGTGGAATACAATCTTCTTCTGCACTAGCTCCTCAATTTTGCTGAGTCTAAAACTGCTCTAAAATATCTAGGTAAAGTGGGGGCTGCCCCTTTGGTGGGTCAGGTGGGCAGCAGGTCAGCTTCTGCGGTCGGCCCTCCAGGACACTGGCCGTGGCTCAGGATGGAGGCAGGTGAGGCGCACAAGGATCCCTGGGCACAAGCCTAGGTGTCGCCTTCGGTGGCTACAGCACAACCCCCCACTGTCAGGTGCTCCCAGGGGCAGCAACACCCCACTCTCCACAGGGCAGGTCCCGGCAAGGGGCCAGCAGCCCAGAGCTGGGAGCCATGGCTCACCCATGTCCCAGAGTGGCTGGGCAGGGAGACAGGCCCTGCCGGCCCAGGGTCTGGGGTGGCGGAGCCAGGACTATCGCTCAGGCTGCTGGGCTTCCCACCACACAGCCCAGAGAACGTGTCCCCAGAAAAAGCTTCCTTGGAGACATGGGCTCCAGACACAGAGAGATGTAGCCTTTCCACAGGCATGATGCTACCTGCAGATAGCAGAGCGCAGACGTGGGACAAGGCCCTCTGGAATGTGTCTGGGGTTGCCCGCAAGTTTCCTCCCCATGAGACGGGGCTTGTGAACAGGACTGAGGAGGAGCTGCCCAGATCTCCTGCATCCCATCACAGGGCCTGGGTGATGGGAGGGGAGGCCCTGCACGAAGGCTGCAAAGGAGTCTCCAGGCCGAGCTCTGACGGATTCCTAGGCAGCTCCAGCCTCCAGCAGAGGCAGCAGGTGGAGACAAGAAACTGACAAGGCCCTGGGCCCCTGAACAGCATCCTGCAGCCTCCCCAGCCCACAGCCGGGAATATGAGGAAGGGGGAAGGTGCAGAGAAAGGGCTGAGATCCAGGCTGGGCCTGGCAGCCAGCCACTGGAAACCGCCGAGGTCCCAGACGTCCTCGAGGGTGGCCTACAAGTGATCGGGAACTTTGAGAGGCTCTCTCATGTGTCTGATACCAAATGTATAATTTAATATTCTATATTTTCAGCTCAGACAGGAATTAATTATTTAATGTCCTATCAAAACCAATTCCGTCCTTCATACTACTCTGGGCAGCATGTGGGGGTGGAAGAGTTCGGTGACCCCGGCTGGCATCACGGCAATACTGGGGAGGGTGCAGATCAGACACGCAGCAAGTATGTGCTGAGAACCTGCCAGGGCGCCTGGCACAGGATCCCAGCATGACGCCTCCTGCTTGGCAGGTGCCCAGGGGTTGTGCGGGGCTACAAAGGAGGGCATCAAGGTTTCAACCTAGTCTCCACTGACTCTCCAGAAGGCTCCTCCCCCAAAAGATACGGTGCCAAAAACAAGAGAGGCAAGAGGCAGCCATCCCAGACAGCTGTGTGGCAGGCCCCAGGCTGTACGGGACACAGTGGACAGATAGGCCCAGCCATGCCCTGCAGAGCTCTTGGAGATTTCAGGGCAGGAAGCAGACTGTCCATAAACAGAAAGCAAGGCAAAGAACATGCTGGGTCCAGATTGAATCCTGCAATGAAGGAGGTGAAGCACGCAGGCCCCCAAGGGCACAGACCCTGTCTCCTTAGGCTTCACAGCCCCAAAGGGGCGGCCCTGCTGTGCCTGGCCCGAATATGCTGCCATCACAGCCAACCGACACCTGTACGGGGCTGGATAGCATCCCCTATGGCTCATGTCCTTCCTGGAACCTCAGAATGCCAACTTCTTTGGAAATAGGATCACTGCGGATGTAATGAGTGAAGATGAGGTCACCCCGGAGTAAGGTGGGCCCTCAATCCACGGTGACCAGGGCCCTCAAAAGAAGAGAAAAGACATGGGGAGAAAGGGGAGGCCACGTGAAGTCAGACGCTGCCGCCGGGACCTCTGGAAGGAGCATGGCCCTGCCGACAACACCTTGAGGTTGGAATTCTGGCCTCCAGGAGAGGGCAGAATAAATCCCCCTTGTTTTGCGGCACCAGGCCTGTGATACTTTGTTACGGCAGACAGTGGACGCCAGAACAAGGACAAATGTCACAAATGCAGTGCTCAGCCCTTCAGAGCAGATAGGCTTAGGGATACAAATGCCATAAGGTGACTCCCAGGGCGCCTGAACCCCTGCAGCAGAGGCAGCCAGCCACTGAGACAGGACCCCTGGGGAGTGGGGGGCGACAGCTGAGAGGCCCAGGAGGACAAGAGGGACTCTGCCATGCCAAGAAGTCAGGGATGGTGTGCTGTGACTGCAGGGACAGGGGGTCCACCTTCCCCAGAGAGCCCTGGCACCCCGGGTTCGGGATGTGAGCCCCACACCCACCCCATACCAGGCTTGGCCCCCTAATGGCCCTCCTTCCCAGGGAACAACCTCCCCAGGCTCCATTTCTGTGCCCCCACCCCCTGCTGCTCTCTCTGGATCCTTCCCTCCTAATTGGCATGGAAAAGTCAAGTCCCTGAGCCTGCAAAAGGCTTGGATTTCCCCACACACCACTCCTGGAGCAGATGGGCCCTTCATCATTTGCTCATTTTATGTTCCCCTAATCATGCGAAGAGCCCTGGTAATTGACAACGATTCTCTGCACAAATGGTGGACCCACAAAGGAGCGAAGGCACGGAGACCCACCCGCTGAGACAGCCTCCCTACCAGGGTGTGCCAGGTGAGTGTGGGGCCACAGGGGGCAGTCGGGGCCAGGGAGAGGAACAGAGCCGAGTCAGCTACTGACCTACTGCAGAAGCTCAGGCACTTCAAAATTCATCGGAACATGTTGAAACAATGAGGGGATAGAACAACCACTCACCCTGCAGACTCCCAAGTCATCCCCAGCCACGGAAGGCAGGCGGCCCAGCAGACACTCCCAAGTCATCCCCAGCCACAGCAGGCAGGCGACCCAGCAGAGACTCCCAAGTCATCCCAGCCACGGCAGGCAGGCGGCCCAGCAGAGACTCCCAAGTCATCCCCAGCCACGGCAGGCAGGCGGCCCAGCAGCAGGCAGGTTTCGGCTCGGCCAGAGCAGGCCCCCAGGCACTGGACCTGGGGAGGCTTCCAGTCACCCGTGCAATACCACCAGCAGCTTCCTGCACGCCTCCCCTGACAGGGAGCTCACTATCCAAGGCGGCAGACGAGAAGCCTCCCCGGGATCCAGTGCCACTGTGAGGCTCAAGTACACCCCAAAACTCTCACTTGAGGTCCACAGGTGACTAGCAACTTTGCTTAAATTGATTCTAGTAGGCTGGGTGTGGTGGCTCACACCTGTAATCCCAGCACTTTGGGAAGCTGAGGTGGGCAGATCATGAGGATCAGGAGATCGAAACCATCCTGACCAACATGGTGAAATCCCGTCTCTACCAAAATACAAAAAATTAGCCGGGCATGGTGGCGCGCACCTGTAGTCCCAGCTACTTGGGAGGCTGCGGCAGGGGAATCGCTTGAACCCAGGAGGCGGAGGTTGCAGTGAAGCAGAGGTTGCAGTGAACTGAGACTGCGCCACTGCATTCCAGCCTGGCAACAGAGCGAGACTATCTCAACAACTACAACAAAAAAAATTGATTCTAGCAACTCATGAACAAAGAGAGGGAATCCAGAATAAATGGTAATCAACCCCCACGCACACAAGTGCAATGAAGCCGCCTAGATGAGCAGCATGGGAGCACATCGAATGAACATGTGATCTTTTTTTTTTTTTTTTTTTTT
>NW_016803673.1:1946205-1949735 GCF_001698545.2 Rhinopithecus bieti | reverse complement strand
TTTTGAGACAGAGTCTCGCTTTGCCACCCAGGCTGGAGTGCAGTGGCGGGATCTCAGCTCACTGCAAGCTCCGCCTCCCCGGGTCACACCATTCTCCTGCCTCAGCCTCCCGAGTAGCTGGGACTACAGGCGCCCGCCACCTCGTCCGGCTAGTTTTTTGTATTTTAGTAGAGACGGGGTTTCACCATGTTAGCCAGGATGGTCTCCATCTCCTGACCTCGTGATCCACTGGCCTCGGCCTCCCAAAGTGCTGGGATTACAGGCGTGAGCCACCGCGCCCGGCCAAACATGTGATCATTAATTACCCACCACCACCACGCGCCCTGCCTCTCGCTCTTACGCGGGTGCCGGCGCTGCTCCCTCCGCTGGGATGCCCTTGCCCTGCTTCCCAGCTGGACCTCAGTCTTCTCCAAAGTACAACTCAAAGGGCGCTCATCAAAGCAGTGCTTCCTTAGGCACTTGGGTGTGCACTGCAGTGGGCCGGCCGCCCTTCTCAACTCCGGCCACACTTTATTGATTAGGGAGGGGGGTGCCAGCCTGGGGGGCGTGGTGGGAACCCTGTAAGCACTCAACAGATGCTGGCCCACCCAGGCCAACCTCTCCACCCAGGCTGGTCCTGGGCTGTTACTTTATGGAACATCACCACGCTGTCCGCTTAGCACAGCTGCCTTTTTCTATATGCGTAAGATGCTTCAATAAGAAGTTTGCAAAAAAAAAAAAAAAAAAAAATCCTCTGGCTTTAAACATGTTTTAACTCCAAAGACTTTTAATTAGCTTTATTCACTCAAAACACATGGATAAGCTTGATGGCTCCATGAGAATGCTGGTATGGAGCAGAACCAAACATCCAGGGAAGGAAGGACTACTGAGCAGGCAGCTCTATCAGGGACCGCAGGTGCACACCAGCATCCCCTCCCACTCAGCCAGAGGGGCGCAGCACTGTCCACAACTCACACCCTCAGCCCCACTTCTAGCCTGATGACCCCACCTGAGCAAGCCACAATGACAGGCACAGCCTAGATCATTCCAAAGACTTCAAAGATAATTCCAAAGGCTCCACTTCCAGGCTGACGACCCCATCTGAGCCAGCCACAGTGACAGACAGAGCCTAGATAAGTTGGGCCCTTCCGGAGGGTTCTCTCCAGCGGACTGGAAAGCACAGCCAATATTCATCAAAATGCACGAATCGTCTCTGAACCAGTGACTTCATCTGCTCCACAGTGTCCTGCAACTGATTCTTCTGAACCTGTAAGCCCACTCAACCAAGGGCGGCCCAGCTAGGGGCATGCATGTAGCCCCCGCGGCTGTCTACTTGGTCCAAGTCCAGCTGCAGTGGGAGCGCCTGCCCCGCCCAGCCACACTGTCTGCCTCTGCTTCTTCCCCACAAGTTCAAGGTCGGTGTGCTCAGGCATCCCTGTCCCATCGATGAGCAAACACAGCCCGGCGACTCGTGTTTCTCAGAGCCCTCTCATTCCAAAACAAGTCTTGCTCCAAGGGCACAGCGGTGGCCAATACTTCCTGAGGGCCTGCCACTGTGGACTCCGCAAGTGCCGTATTTATTAATAATTGTGCACCACCAGTAGCGTGCAATTGTCATTCAGATTTTACACAAGCAAGGTGCTCAGGCTGCAGGTGAGATGTGACCCCAGGATGGACCCCTCCCAAGGCATGGTGTTCTGCTGGGCCCCCGCCTCGAATTTCCATCTAATGGCTCTGAAACGACTGGACTCTGCATCTGGCCTCACCTGGTGATGCTCAGCTGCCCCAAGGTGGAGGTGGGCACATGCTCCATGCCACATCCCTGACCTCGCAAACCCACCACAGTGCCGGCACAAAGCCTTCACAAAGCACTCACCCACTTACCCTTGGGCTGGAAGGAACCACAGGCCCATTTGGTGACAACCAAACTCAGGTGTTCCTGAGAACCAAAGTTCTCAGCTACCTATACACCCACCATTAAGGGGACTGTGCTAGACAACCAAGTTTAAACTTGTTACAAATCCCAGAGAGAGAAGCACGTGGAGGAGACTGATCTGGTCCCATCTCCGTACTGACAGGTGGGGGGCGGGAAGGTCCAGCCGGGCCCAGAGACACCCTGGGAGGCTGGGATGCAGCTCAGAAACCGGGGTGAAGGGGCTGACACAGGCGGGAAGGGAAAGACAGGAAGGAGCACCCATATGGGACCTAGGGTCCCAGGCAACCCCAAAGCTTCCTGCAGGTGGGAAGCCTCCGTCACGTGCAAGAAACTCCACGAGATCAGCACATGAGGGCTGGGCCTTGTCTGATGCTTACCTCAGCCCAGAGGCATCTCCATCCTGAAGGAGGAGTCTCAGAGCCTACCCTGTGCCTAACCCTGCCACAGGGAGGTCCATTATAATTCAGAAACCTGCTGAAGGTTGCCCAGCTCGAAGGACTCAAACCCACGTCCGTCTGACGCCAGTCTGAGCTCTGGCCAGGGTCCGTCTCCAACCCCGTCCCAGACAAGGAGAAGCCCCAGACTTGAGGGTACCACACACCTGAGCTCAGGCCCCGTGTCGGAGTCAGTGAGGCCCACGTGTTTGCGCCTGTGTCTGGGGGATGCAAATCCCCAATCTCCTACTGGAGACAAGAAAACAAGACAGGCCCAGAGACAGCACGGAGCCCACTCGGCCCCGCTCCGCAGGGCACCTGCACACATTATTTACTCCGGCAAGACCTTCCTCTTCTGCTGGCAACACCCACGTCCGCAACCCCCGTGGCTGCACACAGAGGGTCAGAGCTCTGTTACCAGGAGAGCAGGCGAATTCTGCAAGCGCAAAAACCTGTGTTCATATCCGTACTCCAGGGGTCTGCTGGGCTCACGGAGCGCAGCGACCCGGCCTGGGGCAGGTGGGCAGGAAAAGGTGTGCTCCACTCTTCCAAGACGCCCGGGGGGCACAGGGGCTGAGGATGCCCTTCAGACAGGACTTTCCCAGTCACACAGGGGAGGGAAGCCAGACAAGGCAGGTGCCAAGCTCCCCCCCGCCCCGCCCTCCTACTCTCCCTCAGCAGTAGTGGTTCCCAGAGGGGTTCCCTAGGGCTCAGCCCAACTCAGAGGAGGGCCTAGGCAGCAGGCCCCACGCAGAAGTCGCACCTCCTTTGGGGCAGGGTGGGGTAGGGGCCATCTGCCGGCCCACTCAGCAGGAAGGGGCCTCTTCACACCCACCTTCCTCAGAGACTCACCATGGAAACTCATTGCCTTGAAGCATAAAACTACCCCAGGATGGGGAGGGGAAGGGGCAGTGAGGCCCCAGACCCCTTGGATGGGAAACAAAGCTGAACACAGCTGCTCCAAGCCCACCCACCTGCCACTCCAGGGAGGGCATGCCCCAGAAGCTGGATTTTCAGAGGCGTGGATATCTGGCCCCAGGGAATTCACAGGGCCTGAGATCCTGCCCTAACTCTAAAAACAGCAAGGGCAGCCCCAGGGCCACGTGGATCCCACCCCACCGCACCCCCCGACCCTCCACAAAATGTAACTTCTTAACCATTTTCTTTTTTTTTTTTTTTTT
>NW_016803673.1:1938759-1943121 GCF_001698545.2 Rhinopithecus bieti | reverse complement strand
TTTTTGAGACGGAGTCCCACTCTGTTGCCCAGGCTGGAGTGCAGTGGCCGGATCTCAGCTCACTGCAAGCTCCGCCTCCCGGGTTTATGCCATTCTCCTGCCTCAGCCTCCCGAGTAGCTGGGACTACAGGCACCCGCCACCTCGCCTGGCTAGTTTTTTTCGTATTTTTTTAGTAGAGATGGGGTTTCACCGCGTTCGCCAGGATGGTCTCGATCTCCTGACCTCGTGATCCGCCCGTCTCGGCCTCCCAAAGTGCTGGGATTACAGGCTTGAGCCACCGCACCCGGCCTACTTCTTAACCATTTTCAAACGCACAAGTCAGCAGCACCGACCAGCACTCATAACTGTGCAGCCATCACCACAGTCACACACACATTCCCCACGCACCTCCCTGGAGACACCATGGACTCCACTTACCCCCAGCAGAGACCCTCCCCGACCCCAGCACCCCAAGGACATCAGAGGCTGAGGGATGAGATCATAGCAGCCAGGACACAGACCAGAGGGCTGATGGCCGGCCAGACACTGCGATCAGCGAGGCCAGGAGCCACCCCTGCCCCTGCCTCTGCCTCTGTCTCCCATCCCACGCCCCCACCCAGGGTCTGCTTCTGCATCTTCACGGCTTCTCACCTTCAGTGCCCATTACATCCCCATGAGAACCGGGGGTGGGTGGGATGAGCCCCCATTGCAAGATGAGGGAACTATGGCCCGAGGAGGGAAATCACTGCCCAAGGCCACACTGCAGGTGGAGGTGACAGAGCTGGACCGGCCTAGGGCTCTCCTGTGGCCCCGGCTGCCTCCACTTCTCCCGGGGACTTCCAGCTCCCCATGAGCCCAGGACAGGCCTCCGGACGCAGAGGGAGAGAAGGTAAGGATCCTGCACGGCCAGCCTCCTCACCACCAGCCCTGAAGGAAAGACGAGGCGCGTTCACAGCGACCGTCCTCCACGCAGAGCAACGCAACGTCCACAGGAGGCAGCCACTCCTTGCTGCTTCCCACCGGGAACCCCCAGTTCCCAAACCTGAGCTCAGGGTGAAGGGGCAGACCCTGCCCAGGAGCACCCCTTGGATGAGCCTTGAGGGCCTTGTGCTAAGGGAAATAAGTCAGTCACAAAGGACCAATACCACGGGATTCCCCACAGGAGGTCCCTGCAGGACTCCCTTACACGAAGCCCCTGGAGCCGGCAGACTTATGCAGACAGCAAGCAGAAGTGGGGAGCCAGGGGCCAGGGAGGCGGGGTGAGCGCTGAATGGGGGCAGACGGACGAAGCAGTTGTGGAGATGGACGGTGGTGACGGCTACACAGCAATGTGACTGTGTTCAGAGCCACCGACCTGTGCCCTGGAAAATGGTTAAGAAGCTACATACTGTGTTCTGTGTGTTTTACCACAGTCAATAAAACAAAACAAAGCAGCAGCTGCATGTGGGGGCCACGCACACCTGGACCTTCCAGGCCACCAGCTCTTTTGAACCCAAGTCCAAACAGGGCCAGGCGGGTCCAGACACGTCTGTCCCTGCACCACCGGCCCTGGGTCATGGGGCAGTTTCCATAGAAACCACGGTGTCCAGGAGCCACGTCACTCTCAAGGACAGACGGTCAGACAGACGCAGCTCTGGGAAGGGCTCTTCCAGCTTCCACATCTCCAAGTCTCAGCCTCACCATGGACACGATGAGACCAACGTCCCCCAAACAGGGTCAGAGCGAGACAAACACCAGACTCCACCCCAATTAGTATCACGAGCCTGAGCTGACTGATCTGTTCCAAAGGGCGTCATCCCAGCGGCTGGCTTCAAGATACTTAACATTTAATTTCCAGATCCAGGGAGGCTGCCATTAGCAAGATTAATTGTGTGCACACACAATTTAATTTCCCCCACCGCAGAAACAAAAGTGACACTTACCCCAATTACAGGACGCCGGGCCCTGGCGGACGGCCCGTCATTCGCAAGGAGACGACACAAACAGCATTGAAATGAAGCGCCCCTGCCGGGGGGCTGGGACAACACGTCCCAGGGAAGCCCTCCCCTCTGAGGAGCTCTTTGCTGAGATCAGGGCAGCCTGAGGCAGGCCCAGCAGGGATCTGGAGCTGAGCTGAAAGGGGTCTCAGTGACACCTGCTCTTCTGCCCTCGGGGTGGGAAACCGAGGCCCAGCAAACCACAGGCTAGGGGTCGGATGCCGGGGGACCCCAGACAAGCCTCCCCACTCCCATGTCTTGGCCTGGGTTCCTCGTCCAGGAAATTAGAGTCATCACAGTGTTTCTCTTACAGGGAGCGCTGAAGAGTGGGGCTCAGGGGCACGAGCCTAGAACGTGCCTGCGCCTGTGTGGGAGACGGCACGCCCACTCTGGGTGCTAGCTGCTGGCTTTCTAGACTGGCCTGACACCTCCTAAGAGCCTGGGAGTCAAGGGGGTGGGTGAAGGTGGCTATGGGCACGGTTATCTGTGACCCTTGGTTCCCTTCTCTCCCCAGGGCCACCCTGACACCGCTGGAAAGACTGAGAGATGCTTGGGAGGGAAAGGCACTGGGTCCAGGGCCTTGGGGAGCACACAGCTTTCCTTGGGACAGGTGCGGGCAGCCCACAGCCCCGCAGCCAGGACCACCCCAGTCCCACACTGCAACTGCACAAACACGTCAAGCCAGCCGGCCCGTCGGCACCTGCTTCTGCAGCGACCGAGTGCGTCATGAAATCCGAGGAAACTCCCCAGGACACCCAACGAGGCTTGGCTGTTTGTTCGTTAGACATTTCATTTACAAAAAAAAAAAAAAATTTTCTTTCTTCTCTGTCCCCTGTTAAACCTAATCAGACTTTCCCGATGTGATGGTGGTTTATTCATGTTTCAACTGTTAATAGCGATACAAGGCTGACGACTCCACGGCTTCCACGAAGAAAGAACTCCAGGCTGGAATATTACTGTTTCCCATGAATAATACATGACCCCGCAGGGCCACTCCTGGGATGACCCCACAAATTACTGTCCCTGCAGTGGAAGGACCCGTCATCCTGGCTGGGAAAATTAGCTAGTAACTAACAGGATTCGGGCACAATCTGGGAGGCTGTGGTGCCAGGGTGTGGGAGGGTGACCCGCAGGGGCTGAGGCAGGTCCCCAGGCAGGAGTGGCAGCCAGGGCACGGGCAGCATGTATCGTGCCAGCCTGGCACATCCACAGGGCACAGAGCCCTCCACACAGCTGACACTCCAGGGGTGGAACCAGGGAGCCCAGGCCAGGAGTCTGCGCAGTGGTTTCTTCTGAGGAGCCAGAACTCAGCTCCACCGTGACCACACGGAGCCATGTGCCTGTCACAGAGGGGCTGACGGCGCGCCTCACGCAGGCCGTGGGGAATCCAGGAGGAATCGTGGCCATAAGCCCAGGAGTGAGCACGGACTGCAGACTCCCAGCCCCGGACTACATTTCTTCCTTCCAAGAGGTACAGCAAGAAACCACTTGGGAGGACAGAAATGGGAAAAGTGCCAAGGGTCAAGGGGCCACGGCTCTCCCCAGCTGGGGCAAAGACTACTGCCCCCCACCACCCCCTATAGTCCTTCTCCCCTTCTTCCACGAGAGGTGGATGCTTGATGGCTCAGGGCTGCCTGCTAAAGACAGCGCTCCCCACCCTCCCTTGCAGAAAGGAATGGCCCCAGAACCACATTCTGGACACTGTAAGAAAGGAAGGGGAGGTGAGGAAGGAAGGGTCATGCACTTAGAAGGAAACAGCCGCCTCCCCTGCTTCTTTCCTGCTGCATGGAACATGGACGAGATGGCAGGAGCTCAGCAGCCACCTTGCCGCACACTGGTGACAGCAGAGTGAGATACTCAGCATGCCTGAGCTGCTTGTGGGGACGATGGCACTGCCTGGGATGTGGGCACTATGGAGGAGCATCTCTCTTGCTACCTCACTGCCAGCTACCCATCCCTGCAAACTGGCAAGGACCTGCACCTTTCACACCTGATGAACAAAAATACTTTAAGGTCTTCCAGTATCTATCTGGGCATTTTCTGGTCTGAAGTGAGGAAGTTAAACGAAATAAGGTAAAAGAGTGAAAAAAGTAAAAAAGCCAAAGAGGATTTTCTCTCCAAGGCTCTTGCAAAGAAGCACCGGAACCCTCCTCAAGGTGCTCAGCAAGCAGAGGCACGGGGGACAAGGGTGCAGGGCGCTAACAGGGCCCAGCACTCATGCCACCCTTGAGAACACAGTCTCCAGCTCCAGCTTCTCCTCCCTCCCTCCCCCACCAACTCCCAGCATGAGGGATTGGGGGGAGGATGGGAGGAGGATGGTTGGGAGGGATGGAGGGAAGGGATGGAGGGTGAGGGATGGGGGGATGGAGGGGGAGAGAGAGAGAGGAGGAATAGAAGGGGAGGGGT
>NW_016803673.1:1930883-1938389 GCF_001698545.2 Rhinopithecus bieti | reverse complement strand
GGGATGGAGGGGAGGCATGGAGGAGAGGCATGGAGGCAGAGGGATGGAGAGGTATGGAAGGAGAGGTATGGAGGGAAAGGATGCAGGGGAGAGAGGGAGGGGAGGGATGGAGGGGGGATGGAGGGGGAGGGATGGAAGAGGATGGAGGGAAAAGATGGAGGGGGAGGCATGGGGATGGAGTTGGGAGAGATGGGGATAGAGGGCGTGGAGTGAGAACGGAGGAGAGGGGTAGAGGAAGTGGGTGAGTGGACCAAGGCAGTCGGGGGAGACATGGAGAGAGAGGGAGAGAGGAAAGGGAGATGGGGAGGATGGAGGAGAGGGACAAAGGATGGGATGCCAGGGGCTGTGGGGAGGAAAGGGATGAAAGAGGTGGGGTGTGGGGAGGAGGGGGAAGGAGAGGGATGGGAGTATAGGGTAGGGGGTGGAGGGGACCCAAGGGCAGGGTGGGGGATGACGGAACAGAGGCCAGTGGTGCCGGGGAGGGGTAGAGGGGATAAAGGGGACATGCAGGGGAGGGGGAGAGGGGATAAAAGGAGATGCAGGGGAGGGGTAGAGGGGGATAAAGGGAGATGCAGGGGAGGGGTAGAGGGGGATAAAGGGAGATGCAGGGGAGGGGTGGGGATCAGCAAGAGGCTGCTCAGGTGCCAGGTGGAACAGGTGGCCCGGGTTGGCTCCATGGGGCTGTGCTGCTTGGAAGTGAGGCCTCCTGGTGCCTCCGCGGGGCTGCAGGGCTTTGTGAGCCAGGAGCGTCCTTTGAACACAAACAGGCCTCTGTCTATTTTGGAAATGTGGTGGCTGAGGAGGTGGGGAGTGAAAGCCGACACTCGTTAGAGCACCCTTACTGGTGCATACACCTCTGTCTATAAGCACACTGGGGAGGAGACGGAATTAAGCCACTTGGCCAAGGTTATCCCAGGGGTCAGCAAAAATCAATCTGCATCGATCCCTGGGCCCCATGCAGGGCTCGGCCAAAGGGCAGCCGAGCACCTAACCTGCCTGGCCGTCCCTCGTGGGTCTCTGTGCCTGAATCGGGCATCAGAGTCCAGCAGGGACAACTGTCCTTAGGCTCCAACAAGGGACATGGGGGCACACGGAGCCTGGGAGGGCAGGGCAGGCTGAGCTGCCGGGCTGGAGGGAGGAGAAGATTCACAGGCCAGAGATGCAAGAAGAGGGGCGAATCCGAGCCAGGCTTCGGCTCAGAGGCCATTGCAGATGAGAAAAGTGGACCTTGCCCAGCCTGGACAATAAAAAGCATTCCAGGTTCTTATATGGGGAACAGAAAGAGCCAAGCAGTTTCTATCCACGGAGCTTGCCCAAGCCCACCCCCAGAATTATCATCAGGACAATGTCTCACAAAAAGACTTCAAAGTGAGCCCAGGAACACCTCCTTCCTGGTCATGAGGTGCAGGTTTTGCTGGGTGGTGAAGGGCCCTGGCCCTTGGACACACAGTAACGCGGACTCAGCTGCCCATTCTGTCAGAGGACAGCACGGTCCAAGATCTGAGTCCGATGTGGGCACTTACCAGACAACCTGAGTCCCACCTCCCCCACAGACTCCTCTCGCCACCCTCCCAAATCCACAGGCCTCTAAAGGTGGGAGTCTGACAGCCAGGTCCCTTCAGGCTGTGGAGGGGTCACACAAAGGCCCCACAGCTGCAGGGTGGAGGGTGGAGAGGGCTGAAGAGGAAGGGAAGAAGGAGAAAGGAAAGGAGGAAAGAAGGTAGGAGGCTCGGGTGGCAGGGGCAGCAGCGACAGCAGCTGGGCCCCAGCTGGTCTTCGGTCCCACAGTCGGGCAGCGCCGTGGAGGGGCAGGATGGAGGAGAAGGCCCTAGTGACAACTCTGGGGTCCTCAGGCGGCAAAGGACCTGCCCCGCACATCCGCCTACCAGCGGCGAGCCCTCCCTCCCCGGCCTTCATAAAAGCAAAATCCACTGCCCCTGAAACCCACCGCACCTGACCCACACGGCAGCCACGAGGGTCAGGTGCCCACATGTACCGCACACACAGCTGAATGCTTTACAGGACCTCACGGACCCTCATAGTGCTCTGGAAAGTTCTATTGTAATCTCCACCTTACATCTGCAGAAACTGAGGCTCGCAGAGAAGGAAGAGAGTAACAGGCCCAAGGCCACCCTGCCAAGCAGCACGACATCCACCCCACAGCCCATGGCTGAGGATCCATCCCCGACCCCCCGCCTCCACTGCCGGTCAGGGAAGCTGGGTGGGTGAGACCCCAGAGGTCACCTCGCTGGATCCCCCACAGTACCCACTGCCACCACCACGCCCGCTCTAAAGTGCATTGTGAGGGCTCCAGGGACCGTGGACACACAGGGTCTCACCCCTTCCCAAGGATAGAGGAACCGGGGCCCAGCCTGGCCAGGCATGGTGCCGGCCATCAACACCAGCTGCAGCAAGGCCCAGACCTGGTGCAACTGACCCAAGGAGACCTAAGCTCCTTCAACAAAGGCCGGCGACAGGAGAGGCAGCTGGGTGCGTCCATCCACGAAACCAACAGGAACGCTGTGGCCATAGGGACCACAGGGGCCACAGGAGCCACGGGGACCAGCAAAGGCGGAAACTGCCTTTAAGCCCTCTGAGCCCAAAGGAGAGGCCCCCAAAAATCTCCAGAACCCCATGGGTGACCCTGCACAAGGCAGCTGTTGGGAGATTTTGCCATAGTTGCCCTCTGTCCAGGGAGGCCTGAGGCGCCAGCAGGCCTCACAGGCTCCCAGGAGGAGGAGGGGCCAGCACTCTCCCCACCGTCTCAGGCAGATCCTTAACCCCAAGGGGACCACAAACCCCTCCAGCAATCTAAGGAAGGCTGTGGGCCTCTCCCCAGAACACAGGGCACCCCAGGAGGCTCTGGATCCTGGCACCCACCCTGGACACCCAGGGAAAGAAGCCCAGACCTGAGCCCCCTGAGGAGAAACAGCAGCCTGTCCCCCAGCAGGGCCTGCCATGACCCAGGCAGGGTCCAGAGCTGAGCACTGGACCTGCTGAGCCTTCACCTGCCCTAGACCCTGGGGCAAAGGATGGGAGACAGCACAGGCGGAACACAGAGCCCTTGCCATCGGCGTCACCGCTGTTGACGCGGGAGGCAGGAGGAAGGGCAGGGGTCGATGTTCTGAAGATCGCGTGGGGGCGTCAGGAGATGGCATGGGACAGGGCGGCAAGAAAGAGGGAATTAAGCTCCAAGCCAAAGTGCGAAGGGCCGCCCGCAGGAGAATGAACATCAGCACAAGGGGCAGGGGAGGGGGACGGGGGCTCATCTCCTACAGCAAAGAATCAACAGGTGTTGAAAGCAGGGAATCAAGTGCTGGGCTCTATGCAGATCCCTGAGGGCTCCAAAGGTGACTGCAGGAGAATTAAAGACACAGTTGCAGGTGCAGTTCCTGGGGGAGGCCTGGCAGGGCTGGGGTCGGGGAGGCAGGAGGCCACCATTCATTTCAAGCCCGTCTGTAACGTGACTCCTTCTGCCTTGTGCATCTATAATTACCTTGGCAAAAAAATAAAATAAACATTTTAAATGAACAACTCGAATGTCCGTCAACAGATGAATGGATAAAGAAATTGCAGTGGAGCCACTATGGACTATCATTCTGACATGAAAAGGAGAGAAGCTCTGATTCTTGCCGCAACGTGCCAGGGGGTGCCAGCCATGCACAGGGACAATCTATTGTGACATTCCATTGATAGGAAGTTTCCAGACCAGGCAAATCCACAGAAATTTGAATTAGTGGCTGCCAGGGGCTGGGGAAAGTTGGGGGAATGAAGACTTACTGCTAATGGGTTCGGGGTTGCTTTTTGGGGGTAATGAAAATGTTTTAAAATTAATGGTGGATACATGGCCTTGTGAAGACACTGAAAACCCCTGAACTCACACTTCACACGGGTGAACCTCATGGTGTGTGAACTGCATCTCAACGATGCTACTACTTGAAAAAGCATCAGCTTTCTACACATTGGCAAAAAACTGTCTTGTAAGGCCAGAGTTGTCTGGTTCTCGGCCTTCTTAATTGGTGGCCACACTAAAATCTTTATTAACGTTAGTAGGCCGGGCCGGGTGACTTACACCTATAATCCCAGCACTTTGGGAGCATGAGGCATGTGGATCACATGAGGTCAGGAGTTCACACCAGCCTGGC
The DNA here is from genome assembly GCF_001698545.2 of Rhinopithecus bieti. Classification (NCBI taxonomy): domain Eukaryota; kingdom Metazoa; phylum Chordata; class Mammalia; order Primates; family Cercopithecidae; genus Rhinopithecus; species Rhinopithecus bieti. Next base: position 1,934,244 of record NW_016803673.1, on the reverse strand, counting down.
CAACACAGTGAAACCTCATCTCTACTAAAAGTACAAAACTTAGATGGGCATGGTGGCGGGCGCCTGTAATCCCAGCTACTCGGGAGGCTGAGACAGGAGAATCGCTTGCACCCGGGAGGCAAAGGTAGAAAGGAGCCAAGATCGCGCCATTGCACTCCAGCCTGGGCAACAGAGTGAGACTCGGTCTCAAAAATAAATAAATAAAAATTAAAAAGAATAAAATCTTTATAAACGTGAGAGCAGGTCTAAATGTGGGGATGACAGCCACTCTCACGGTATTAGGTCTAGGCGACGCTCATCATCGGCTCCACTAGGTGAAACTTTCAAACTGGTGTTAAGGTCACTCTCAGAGGGTAGTTGCTCATTTAATTGGATCTGTGACCACTTTATTCACATAACCACACTGTAATTCCACTCTGGTTTGATTTCACAACTTCCACCAGCTGTGTCTAGAATTGCGTTTAGGAGGAAATGTCGATATTAATATAAATGACATTTTCTTTTCTTTTCTTTTGCTTAGAAACTTTAAAAAAAAAATCCGACCAGGCTGGGCGCGGTGGCTCACGCCTGTAATCCCAGCACTTTGGAAGGCCGAGGCGGATGGATCACGAGATCAGGAGATCGAGACCATCCTGACTAACACGGTGAAAACGCATCTCTCCTAAAAACACAAAAAACTGGCCAGGCGAGGTGGCGGCACCTGTAGTCCCAGCTACTCTGGAGGCTGAGGCAGGAGAATGGTGTGAACCCGGGAGGCGCAGCTTGCAGTGAGCCGAGATGGCGCCACTGCACTCCAGCCTGGGCGACAGGGCAAGACTCTTTCTCAACAACAACAAAACAAATCCAACCAAAACAAATGTTGGGCTTGTGAGAACGTGGCACTAGGAAGCGACTCGGGAGCCTATCAGCACATGCTGGTTATTGCTGAAGGACGCAGGAAAATGAGCGGACAGGAAGAAAGCCTCTCCTTTGAGCAGCAACAAGAGACTAAGTCCCCCTCCTTCCGCCCAAGTGGCAGAGGTGTCCAGGCAGGTGCCAGCCTCAGCCTCTCGCTGGGTCAGGAGCCCAGCACAGGGCACACCCAGGTGGGGAACCGGACATCTGGGCTCACCCTCACCGCCCTGCTCTGCCTCTCTGTAATCCACCGCCTGGCCCGTCCCTCAAGACAACTTCCACCCTTGCCTCCCATCCATCACCTGTTACCCAGGTGGCTGGGCTGTGTCTCCTTGAATAAAACTGCGTCCCAGGAGGGCGAGGTCCTTCCTGTCTCCCCCAGCCCAGAGCTGAGCCCAGCTTCATCCACGGTGGTCAAGCCAGAGAGCTCTGCTCTCTCCCCACCTCCGCAGCAACATGGGCCCACCTCTGGGTGGCCACAAGGTGTGGCTCTAAGCTCTCAATTTCCAGATCGTCCCTGATTGCTCTTCTATGCCTCGTTGAGTGAAGGCCAAATACGGAATTTCAAAGTCGCCTAAGGTCAAGATAATGCCAGACCATGACCATGCAGATGCCTGAAATGTCTGTATTTAATTAACGCTGGAGGCAAAAAGTTCACTGCTATTAATGGAGTGAAGAAAAAACAACCCACCCCCAGGCCTCTAAAATGTCTCCCTACCAGGGAAACGGCAGCCTCTGCCAATCAAAACTCCTCTTCAGAAGTGTCCAGCACCCACCACCTATAGAAACTCTGGGAAGGCAGAGACAGGCAGCAGGCTTGCTGGTGGTTGGAAGCAGCCTTACAGGGCTTAGGGACACTCTGCCCAGTCAGACCACCCAAAGGTTCCTACCAGGGAAGTCCACGATCACTTCCCCCTTTGAAAATCCCAAATTCTTCCAACATACTGCATCCAGGTACCCTGAGGCTGGGAGGGACCAGGGAAATGGGCCTGCCCCACATCCTTCTCACAGAGAAGGAAACTGAGGCCAGGGAGACACAGACTGACCTAGTGTCACCCAGGAGCCGGCAGGGTGGCCAGAGGGGCTCCAAGGCTGAGTCCAGCATTCTCTCCACAATGTGAGACCCTCAACAGAAAGAGTCTTTTTAGGGCAGGAGTGGTGGTTCACCCCCATAATCCCAGCACTTTGGGAGGCTGAGGGGGGGGTGGATCACCTGACATCAGGAGTTCAAGACCAGCCTGGCCAATATAGCAAAACCTTATCTCTACTAAAAATATATATATATATGTATATGTATATGTATATACACATACAAAAATCAGCCGGGTGTGGTGGCAGGCACCTGTAATCCCAGCTACTCAGGAGCCTGAGGCAGGAGAATCACTTGAATCCGGAAGGCAGAGGTTGCAGTGAGCCGAGATCGTGCCACTGTACTCCAGCCTGGATGACAGAGCGAGACTCTGCCTCAAAAAAATAAAAAATAAATTAAAAGACCATTTTTAATCCCCTTAACTGGTATTTAAAACCATCAGTTGAGTGGCGAGGTAGCTGGACTTTTTATGTGGTGCCGAGGGAAGCTTCCAGGCCTCGTGAGGCCGGGCCCAAGCTGGTGCCGTGGCTCTCCCAACAGGTTCCCCTGGTCAGAGCCACCATAGGTCATCTCAGATCCGGGGAGGACACTGGCCCTGCCTCTGGATGGGAGGAGTCACAGAGAGTGCGCAGGTATTTTCAGTCTGCCTCAGGGTCCTCATCACAAACGGGGAATAACAGTGTCTCCTCCAAGGCCTGGGAGGAGATGACCTGAGGAAACCCACGGGGAGTTGGGACTCCTCAGACCGGGTACAGTGGTCCACGCCTGTAATCCCAGCACTTTGAGAGGCCAAGGTGGGTGGATCACTCGAGCCCAGGAGTTTGAGACCAGTCTGGGCAACATAGTGAGACCCCATTGCTACCAAAAATTTAATTTATTTTATTTATTTATTTGTGAGACAGAGTCTCGCTGTTGCCCAGGCTGGAGTTGCCACGATCTCAGCTCACCGCAACCTCCGCCTCCTGTGTTCAGGCGATTCTCATGCCTCAGCCTCCCAAGTAGCAAGTAGCTGGGATTATAGGCGCCCATCACCACACCCAGCTAATTTTTGTATTTTTAGTAGAGAAGGCATTTCACCATGTTGACTAGGCTGGTCTCAAACTCCTGACCTCAGGTGATCCGCCCACCTCGGCCTCCCAAAGTGCTGGGATCACAGGCATGAGCCACCATGCCTGGCCTCTATGCCTGTGGTCCCAGCTACTCGGGAGGCTAAGGCAGAAGGATCACTGTAACCCAGAGATGAAGGCAGCAGTGGGCCATGATTACACCACTGCACTCCAGCCTGGAGTAAGACCCTGTCTCAATAAAAAAAAAAAGAAGAAGAAGAAGAAAGGAAGGAAGGAAGGAAGGAAGGAAGGAAGGAAGGAAGGAAGAAAG
>NW_016803673.1:1913846-1930636 GCF_001698545.2 Rhinopithecus bieti | reverse complement strand
GAGGGAGGGAGGGACGGAAAGAAATGAAAAGAAAAAAGAAAAACCATGGGTCAATTTGAGGAACATTTCATGAAAAAAGCCACTGCTGAGGCCCCATGGTAATACTGGGGCTCCGAAAACACCCCAACATGAAGGCCCTCCTGTCACTAGTTCCATTCTCCTCCAGAGCCGGCCATAGAAACCAGAATGCCTCTTCCCCCAAGCAGGTCTTAGAAACCAGAACCCCTTTCCCTTAAAGCCAGCCATCAAACCTAAAAATAACACTCTAACTGTCCCTCTGCCCTATCTGTGTAAAAACTGGCCGTAAAGAAATTCCCTGACCTACCCTGTTTGACTGTAGATCATAAGACTCACCATTCCAGGGAGGATCCTGCCCCACACCCAGAAGGAAGGAGCGTGGCTCAGAGAGGCCAGGAAGAATCCAGGCTCATCTGCCTGCCCATACTTTGTGGAACCTACGCATAAAAATGAGCAATTTCCCCTATCTTTGGGACTTTATTTAGAAGGTTCCCCTGTATAAATGTTCAATCTTCTTGCCTTTTCTCCAATTAATCAATCCACCTCCTATCTGATTTTATTTATTTATTTATGTATTTATTTATTTTTGAGACAGGGCCTTGCTCTATCGCCCAGGCTGGAGTGCAGTGGGCAGGATCTCAACTCACTGCAACCTCCGCCTCCCAGGTTCATGCAGTTCTCCCGTCTCAGCCTCCCCAGAGGAGCTGGGATTACAGGTACGTGTCATCACGTCCGGCTAATTTTTGCATTTTTAGTAGAGACGGGGTTTCACCATTTTGGCCAGGCTGGTCTCCAACTCCTGACCTCAGGTGATCTGCCCTCCTCGGCCTCCCAAAGTGCTGGCATTATAGGCATGAACCACCGTGCCCAGCCCCTCCTGTGGGATTTTTCAGTGAACCTTTAGGGGGCCGAGAGCCTTACCCCCCACACTCTCAACTGATATTTAAAACCACGGCCCAGTTTTAGGAACATTTCATGTAAAAGCACCACTCCAGGGGCCCAGTGGTCACAGTGGTGACTGTTTATTAGGCATTTGCCACTCGACAGGCTGGCTACCCAGTCCCTATGGGTCTCCTCAGCTCGTCTCCTCCCCGGCCTCAGAAGAGGCATGGTGATTCCCTGTCTGCGACAGGGACCCTGATGCAGAGTAAAGATGGCGGCACACTCTCTGAGACTCCCCCTGTCAAGAGGCAGGGTCTGTGTCCTCCCTGGATCCAGGATGGTCTGTGATGGCTCTGACCAGGGGAGCCTGTCAGGACAGCCATGGCACCAGCTCGGGCCTGGCCTCATGAAGCTCCCGTGGGCGCCACATAAAAAAGTCCAACTACCTCGCCAGAGAGCCCACAAAGGGAGGCCGGCCCTGAGCCGTAGGGGCCTCTCCCGCCCTCCAGCAAAGGCCCAGAGCTGCCCTGAGGGGCTCTTCCGGCCCAGCCTGGTGACTCTGCCTAGGTCTGTAGGCACTGGGCTGGGCCCAGCCCTCCTGGAGTATTTATTTCCCCACTGTTCTGACACCAGGCCCTCCCGCAAGCACAGAGAGCCCCGCTGTCCCTGACTCTGGAACCCCAGCACCCACTGCCAGAGTCTACCTTTTCCCAGGAGACAGGCTGATGGGGTCGGTGGCAATGTGCCGCCACCATCGAAGGGGGCTTGGGGTGGGGAGGACAGCTGCGCCCCAGAGGCCAAAGGAGATGGGCCGACGTCCCTACCATGCATCTCCTCCTACCACACATCTTTGCCCGCCTTAGCGGTCTGCATGTCAGGAGAGTCTGTGGATGCTCCGAGCCTCCATGTCCTGAAAGTCGGACCAGAACCTCCCACCCCCACCTTTCTGGGCCAAAAGTGACACAATTTCGTCAGAACCATGGAGATCACAGACTTGGACCCAGGGAGACCCAGTTTAAGGCCAGGCCCATCAGCTCCCCCTGCAACTGGCCTCCCTGATTCCGAACTTCGTTGTCTACACACTGGGATAGAAACGGGCACTTGCTTCGGACGGATGAGGACCACGCAGGACAATCCACACAACACGCACGGGGCCTGGGACATGTCAGGAGCCTCTGCTGCAGGACACAGGACACCCAGCCCCGTGAAAACAGACCCCTCTGAATTTGACCAAACCTCCTCCATGCAGACACAGCTGCGGCCTCGGGGCTACCACATCCCCAGGTTTGAGGAGCCTGAAATGCACCAGCACTGGAAGCAGGAAGAAGTCCCACACTGAGATGTTTCTGTTTTCCCAGAGCTCCAGCAGAGAAACTGTTCACCCACAAACCCCCCCCTGGGATATCCAGAGGCCAGGGGTGCTGGGGTGCAGGCTGCGGAGAGGTTCCCACATTTGGTGCAGGGGAAGACACACAGCTGCTCAAAAGAAAAATGAGGGAGTGTTTCGGGTTGAACTGTGTCCCCTCAAAAAAGATGCATGGGGTGCTAACCCCCAGGACCTCAGAATTTAACCTTACTTGTACAGAGACTTCTAAGAGAAATCAAGTTAAAATGTTGTCACTGGGGTGGGCCCTGATAGAATATGACCCATGTCCTTACAAAAAGAGGAAGTTTGCCAGGCGCAGTGGCTCACGCCTGTAATTCCAGCACTTTGGGAGGCCAAGACAGGTGGATCACTTGAGGTCAGGAGTTCAAGACTAGCCTGGCCAACATGGTGAAACCCCATCTCTACTAAAAATACAAAATCAGCCGGGCGTGGTGACGCACACCTGTAATCCCAGCTACTAAGGAGGCTGAGGCAAGAGAATTGCTTGAACCCGGGAGACAGAGCTTGCAGTGAGCCGAGATGACGCCATTGCACTCCAGCCTGGCCAACAAGAGTGAAACCCCGTCTCAAAAAAAAGAGGTAGTTTGGACACAGAGATAGGCACAGAGGAAAGATGACGAGAATACAAAAAGAGAAGACGCTGTCTGCAAGCCAAGGAGAATGCCCCAGGTTACAGTCTCCCTTTGCCCCAGAAGGCACCAGCCCCGCCGCCACCCTGATCTCAGACTTGCAGCCTCATTTTGGTTCCAGTACATTTCGGTTGTTTCACTGGGCTCCCTCCCTCCCCGCCGCACTGTCCCTCAGGCCCCTTCCTCTACCCCACGCTGGGTGGTGCTCCCGGCTCAGGGTCCCATGCCCACCTGCGCCAGGATTCCCTCTATGAGGGTGTGCCAGGTCCGCCCTGTCCCCTGGAGCCCCACATCGGGCTCAAAGGGAGAGGTTTTGTATCACTTAGAAAATATGGGGGTGGGGGTTGCATATAAGTCCTGTCTGGGGTTCTCAGGACACAAAATCAGACACAGCCTCAGCCAGCCTCTGGTCTGGTGACTCACTTGGTTTTGAACCATAAAGAAATTCAGCAAAGGTCTACCCCCGCTTCTAGGGCTCTGATCTCACAAGCGTGGGCATCACTGAAAACAGCGTCAGGAAAACTCTCACCAGGGGATGCTGGCGAGGGAAAAGGGGTCCCTGGAGGGCACACAAATCCACTTCGTCAGGTCCACACCGAGACCTGGAAAGGGCGGGGGGAGGCAGAGACCCTGAGCCTGAAAGCCAGGGGAAGAGTTTGAAGAAACCCATTTCTCACACCGTGAGTAAAAAAGGGCAACTCTACAAGAACGCGTTATTTTTATGTTTTTAAAAATCTAAACAAATGAGCAAATCAAATATTTAAGTAAATGTTTAACTACTTCATCTATTCCTAAAAGCTTACAAAATCATGTTGACCAAGAAACTCCAAATCCTCTTACTGGGAAAGGGGTGGAATCAGCTTGTATTTTGAGCTGCTTCCTATCCCGCATATTCTGTGGCCCAAATCACAAATGAGCGAATGGGGCTCCAGCCCGTGCCCCGGCGGGCCGGCCCCAGCCCAAGCGCCAGGCTGTCCCCGAGACCTCGCATTCTAAAAAGAACCACTCTGCCACACGCAGCTTTGTTCTTCTGGAAACCCCTCTAGAGAACTGAAGAGCACATGCTTTTTCTAGACGCTCTAAGACATTAAAAAGGCAGAGGAGAATCCCAAGTCCTCCCTTTCAAAACCTCAATGCATCTAATATACCAATAAAAGCGACGATCAATGCCTCATTTTCTGAGTTCCTGTCCTCGAGGGTCCTGTGAAATTCAAACCAGGAAGCACCTGCAATCGCTCCCAGACGACCACGTGGAATTCGATGAGTGCCCAGGCTCACGACAGCAAATGCACTTGCAGGAAAGCAGCCCCTGCAACAAAACACATGCCCAGCCCAGCCCGAATGTGGGTACCAGGCACATGGGCACAAGCATGCAGGCATGTAGCACACCCTCTCCCAGTGGAGTCGGACGACATGCCCACTCCTCCCAGGCCACGGCAACCGGTCATGGGGCCGTCGGGTGCCAGGTGTGCAGCCAGGGCTCCGTCCTCCCCACAAGCTTCTCAATGCACCTCTTACTGTCCAAGCTGCTGAGTCAGTGCTGAGGACTCCGTGAAGCTCACCTCCCCAAGAAGGCCCCAGATTATCAGGGTGTAGACAGAAGCCCTCTCTGGGCCTCTGAGCACAAAATACTCTTTCACCTGAGTAAATGATGGTGTTTTTGGCCCTTGTCCAGCATCTAGGGCCATAGCACCAGCACTGCTGCACTGGGCAGTCAGACTTGGGGCCCTGGCAGGAAAGGGATGTAGGAAGCAGGGCACCGGTGAAGGGAGAGGGTGCATCTTGTGGCTTGGGCAGTGCCACGGGCAGCACCACACATGGAGGTTTCTCCAAGGGCGGGGGCTCTGAGCAGCTGCCCTGTGCAAAGTCACTCACCAAGCCCCGGCCCACACTTCACAGCACCACAGCAAGAGCAGTGGCTTGGCTGGGCGTGATTGCTCACGCCTGTAATCCCAGCACTTCGGAGGGCCAAGGCGGGTGGATGACGTGAGGTCAGGAGATCGAGACCAGCCTGGCCAACACAGTGAAACCCCATCTCTACTAAAACAAAATACAAAAAATTAGCCGGGCATGGTGGCGGGCGCCTGTAGTCCCAGTTACTCGGGAGGCCGAGGCAGGAGAATGGCGTGAACCTGGGAGGCAGAGCTTGCGGTGAGCCAAGATTGCGCCACTGCACTCCAGCCTGGGTGACACAGCGAGACTCTGTCTCAAAAAAAAAAAAGAAGAAGAACAGCAGCTCTGAGTTGGGGAGGGGCCTACCAAGGACATGATGCCATCCTGAGTCCAACATGCCCATCCCTTCTCCCCAGGTCCAGCTGCCTGGGCCCTGCCGCCTGCCATGGCCGTTCCTGCCAGCCTGGAGACTGAAGCAGCACAGAGGTGACCTGGAAGACCCTGGAAGGCCCCGTGAAGTCTGGGGAGCTGATGGACAATGGGGCCGGAATACCAGCCCTGGGGGGGTAGCCACCTCTGTAGTGGGTCAATGGGGCTGCAGCACAGATGAGGCTCCTGTAGCTGGGCGAGGTGACTCACACACCTGTAATCCCAGCACTTTGGAAGGCTAAGACAAGAGGATCGCTTGAGTCCCGGAGTTCAAAACCAGCCTGGATAACATGGCGAAACCCCAACTCCACAAAAAAAATACAAAAATTAGCTGGGCGTGGTGGTGTCGGTGTAGGTGTAGATGGTGTCAGAGGGTGGTGGCCCTCTCTTCTGACATGCAGAGCCCCGTGGCTCTATACTGGGGGCCTACTCAAGTCACTGCAGCTGGGACACTTTGGGGACCCTCGCCCCATCCCATCCCTTCACAACAGACAGACATAGAGACCTGCAGAAGCAGGGACCCCTGGCCTACCACTGGGTCAAGTGAGCCCCTCCGTGAGTGATGGCCACTGTGCTGCTAGGCCCCCTCAGGCCTGCCTCAGCCTGGCTGGCCGGTGGCAAGGGGTGGGGCAAGGACCTGGTGTGGCTCTCCGGTATCCACACTCCATTGTCCATAACTCCTTCAGCCAAGGCCCCAAACATGTTGCCAAGAGCAGTGACGACAGGGAGATGACTGCCGGTGCCAGCCCACGCTGGACACACGGATACATGGGCCCCAGCACCTCAAATGCATCCTCGCTCCCTACAGAACATTGAACCCGGGAAGCCCTGCCCTGCCCAGGCCAAGGAGCCCACCAGGCCAGCTCAGAGCCCACAGGCCACACCGGAGGAAGGCCACTGCTCCCCCAGGCAGCTCCCGGATGCCAGTCACTCCATCCCATCACGGTTCGAGCCCAGGCCGATCCTGGCTGGGCACTTGTCACTCATACAAAAGACAGAAGGAATCTCACAGCCACGCCCCAGCTGACCTTGGTGGCCTGGAGACAGGATGGGGAGAAGGATCTTTAACCCAGCTGGCTCAGCAAACCCAAGAGACTAGCTCCTCGACTGCCTAAATTTAAGCTCCACAAAGTTGGGGAGACCCCTGGCAGCTGACTTAGGGGATGGGAGAAGGCCTCGCCAGAATCCAAACTGATTTATAGACTCTGGAGGGAAGGCTGACATTTCCTAGATCCACCGCCATCCTTGTAAATCAATTCCTGCTCTCCGCTCAGCTCGGGCCATGCCAGCCTTTATAAATAAATGCCAAGCCTAATGAGTTTTGAAACAACCGGGCTGAAAGTAACAAAGAGAATGCCAGTCACTGGCAGTCCCAACTGCAGTGGCACAGACGGCACAGTGGGGAAGGCCGGGGGCGCCCCTCCCACCCTACCCCCCTTCCTTCTCTGCTATCCCCCAGAGAGTGGAGGGAGGGTCTGGGGTGCCCCTCCCACCATGTCCCCTTCCTTCACTGTCCTCCCCGAAGAGCGGAGGGAAGGTCTGGGGCACCCCTCCCACCACGCCCCCTTCCTTCACTGGCCCCGCAGAGAGTGGAAGTGGGTGGATGCTAAAATGAGGAGCAGCCCTCCCCTTTGAACTGGCTCCACAGTCCTTGTGGCCTCTTAAAGCATAAGCTCCAAGGGGCCAGGAGATTGGCGGAGAGGGGGTGAGCCTGGACCCACAGCAGGAAAAGACAGAGGGAAAATGCCACCCTAAAAACCGAGACTTTGTCCCCCAGCATTGCCACACCCAAAGCTGACACTCCCCATGCAAGGCCGGTGGGCACCCCGTCCTTCCCCAATGGGGGCCCTCGGTCACTCAACCTCACACCCTCTTCCCTGGAAATCTTCCCTCACCTCTCAGACCCTTCCCTGATGCCCTCAAACCAGACAAGGACCCGCCCCCCAACTGCAGTGACCACCCCAACCCTGGTGTCCACCCCCAGCCCATCCTAGGCCCCCACAACACCACCTGGTACACAAGGGCACCCTGCACCAAGCCCAGAGCTTCCTTGGAAGTCTGGAATCTTTTAACCCAACGGCCCAGGAAGACTTGGGGAGGTGAAGGCAGCAGGCTGCAGTGGATGTGTGCTCCTACTAAGGCAACTGCTGGGAAGGCATCCCCACGCCCTTGCCAGCGCTGCACCTCTCTGAGGCAGATGCAGCTACAAACCGGGCACCAGGAGCAGGCCCCCTCGGGAGCGGACTTTCAACCACTTGCCTGGTTTGGTTTTGCAGCCCCTGCAGTTCTGAAAACAACGTGCGGGGACCCAGGCACCCGCAATCTGGTGAGGGCAAAGCCATCGTGGGCCCAGCGGGCATGCAGGCAGCTGCGCTCCCAGAATCTCCACACAGAACTCACACCTTCCACGAAAATGGGCAGGGACCCAGGAGGAATGATTGGGAAGGAACATGATCTGGTAAGAACATCAAACTCTAAAAGAAATGAACTTTAAGTTACAAAACTGCAAAGCAGGGACCCAACTCCAGGCACCCCCAGCAATCACAAGGAAGGATGGATTTGGCCAGCCCAGCCACACAGAGGAAGCATTTGATGAAGATGGTTATTGACTCATTCCGAGAAACTGTCTCCCAGTGGAGACAAATCTGGACACCGGGAGGTTGGGTTGGGTGTTTTGGTCTCATTGCCTCCTCGGAATGGGGTGAAGATGTGAGCTGCCTCCCCCAAGTCCCTGGTCTGGAAGCCACTCCCAGAGCTGAGTTTGAGTCCTGGAGCTCAGCAGCAGGTTCAAAACTCGGTTCTCACACTGCTAACTGTGGGAGCAACTAACAATCTCTCTCTGCCTCTGTTTCTCCATCTGCAAAATGAGTCAGGGTAGCTCAACTGCTGTAGCAAACAAACCCTGGATCTAAACAGCATCCAGCTATGGGGCCCACCTCAATGAGCCACAGAGAGTGCTCAGAACAGTGCCTAGCACAAATCCACACTCACTGCAGGTTTGCGAGGGTGGAAGGCTGTGCCATCCACAAGCCCAGCCAGCGGCTATCTCTTCCTCCTGGTCACTTACAACATGAAGCCAGAGCTTGCAGACCAGATGGTCTGACTGGGCAAAGAGGGGGAGGCAGCCTTACAGAAGATGACAGACACACAGTGTGTGAGGCCGGAGGAAACACTCTGCCTTGTCTCCTCTCCTCTGTTTGTAAACTGTGCCTGAGGATTGTATTAATATTTCCATTGATTAACATGCCCTCTTACATCCCAAAACACATGTATTAACTTCAGATTCTTTGTGTGTGCCAAGAGGGATGAGCCTGCCACTTACTCTCTCCCTCCTTCACTCAGCTGCTCACGGGGCAAGGACAGAGCTGCTGGTCTCCCATCCTCCATCCTCCCCTGCGTCCTTACCAGCTATGCTAGCGCTCCATCAGACAGCCCCCTACGGGCCACACGAGCTACATGAGGCCATGTGACTAGAATCTGGCCAGTAAAGAGGAATTAACACCGTGACTGGAGCTTCTGAAAAGTCGGCTTCAATGAATCAGCTTCCCCCACCCCAGCCCTCTCTATAGCTTAGAATGAAGAAGTGATGGCTGGAGCTCTTGCAGCCATTGTGAACCATGACCCCGAGGATGGAAGCTGGTGCTGAGGAGGCAGAACAAGAAGCTGGGTGCACCTGGGTCCCTGAGACTATGGCACTGTCACCCCTACCCTACACTGCCTACCTGCAACCCTCCAAGAGAGAACAAACCCTTGTGAGTTTTGGCTCCTGATGTACTGGGGTTTTTGTTAGAAGCAGTCAAGCCTATTCTAACTGGCGCAGGCTGCGAGTTCAGACCTTCTGGGTGGAGACGCCAGACTCAAGGGGGAACCAAGCAGTGGGCTCTCTCACATAACCAGCACTGAGCCCACTTGACAGAGGAGGGGCCAAGGTTCAGGAAGTCACTTCCCCAGAGTCACACGGCTAGAAAATCAGGGACAGAAGGCTGGGTGCGGTGGCTCATGCCTGTAATCCCAGCACTTTGGGAGGCTGAGGTAGGCGCATCACAAGGTCAGGAGATCGAGACCATCCTGGCCAACATGGTGAAACCCCGTCTCTACTGAAAAAAGAAAAAATACAAAAAATTAGCCAGGCGTGGTGGCAGGCGCCTGTAGTCCCAGCTACTCAGGAGGCTGAGGCAGGAGAATGGCGTGAACCCGAGAGGTGGAGCCTTCAGTGAGCCGAGACTATGCCACTGCACTCCAGCCTGGGCGACAGTACGAGACTCCAACTCAAAAAAAAAGAAAAAGAAAAAGAAAATCAGGGACAGAAGTGCAGCCACAGCTGTCTGCACCAGTGCAGAGGCAGGCACGGGAGTGTAACCCAGTCCTGCAGAGGGCAAGCCCATCCCAACACACTGTCTATGGGTCATGGCAGTGATGGGACAGAGCCAGAGACGAAGCTACATCTGGGAGTGCCGTCGTCTCCTGAGCACCCCAGCTCCTGGCAGAGGCTACACGGGGTGCGTGAAGCAGGGCCGGGTGCACCACTTCTCGGGAGCACAGGTCTGATCTCTACCGTTTCATGTTCACTGAAAGGAATGTATTCACGCATGCGCTGGGGACCGGAAGCACATTTTTAATAAAAACTAAAAAGGAAAGAGCCTGCCTCACTCACTAAGCAGGTCCCACCGGGAACACCCTTCCCCAGCCCTTCGCCCTGGAGCGTGCCGCCCGGGAGAACTTTCCGTGAAGAGAGAAACGCCGTGTCTGTGCTGCGGATGCCTGGGCCGCCAGCCACATGCAGCCTGCACACGTGAACTACGGCTGGTGACACTAAGGCCTTGAGGTTCAACTGTATTGAATTTACTAGCTCTATGGGGGAAAGATCCACAGGGATAAGCTGCACACGCTCCAGAGCGTGTCACGTCCTTATTTCTACGTATGTACGCACCCGTGACACTGTCAACACGGTCAAGATGGTAAACATATTCACCAGCCCCAAAATGTTTTCCAGTGCCCACTGGTGACCCCCCACTGTATGGCCAGCGTCACTCCTGAGGCCTAAGCCAGGGTGGCAGGCACTTTAGCTGAACATCAGGTAATTCATCTTTCCTGCTCCCCCATCAACCTCCTGACCTCTGCATCATGCACACACTAAAGACGCCATGTCCAAAAGTGAGTGCATTAAACAAGGTCCGCCTGGGCAGAGAGGGCTGCTCGTCAGCACAGGCCTCCAGCAAGAGCCTCAGGGGTGCCGGTTACCAACCACACGCCGAACGTCCTCCAAACCCACTCTCAGGTGGCCCAGAACCCCACAGGTCAGGACTGCCCAGGCCGAGAAAGTAAGTCGGAGTTTCTTTCTTTTTTTATTTCCAACTTTTAAGTTGCGGGGCACATGTGCAGGATGTGCAGGTTGGTTCCATAGGTAAATATGTACCATGGTGGTCTGCTGCACAGATCAACCCATCACCTAGGTATTAGGCCTGGCATCCATTAGCTTTTCTTCCTGATCCCCTCTCTGCCCTCCGAAGACACCTGATTTTCAAAGATGGGGTGTCAGCCGAGCTCAGGACAGCCACCAGCTCCCGCTGGTCAACTTGGGTAAGCTACGGCTACAGTCCCGGCCTCCAGCACACGTGGGAGAAGGGCTGGCAACCAGGAGTGTTTTAGTACAAAACAGACACACCAGAAACCTACGGCATCAGGACACCGTCACAGAAGGACCGTCCGAGAAGGTGGGAATGGCTTCCGGGCCTGGGAACACGAGGCCCAGGCTGAACACAAGGCTGTGTCCAAATCCCCATAGTCCTGCCATGCAAATGAGCCAGAGGCTTCCGGAGGATGGTGTGCCTACATGATGGAACTAGGACAGGAGTGACGCTTTTCCATTTGTACCCCAGCATGTCAGGATTTATCAACACCCATATGTCACTGGTGCTGGGTCCGACCATGGGAGCTGCAGTCAAATTCTGGGGGTGGGGGCACACGGGGAGAGGCTCCTGTACCTTCATGTGTTGCCTCTCTACCCATTTCAATCGCGGAACACAAATTACATGTGTGATGCTGTTCTCCACGCGTGCACAGCAGTCCCAAGGTGCTCCCAAGCTGCCAGGCAGCCGTCCTCAGGGGCTGCAGTCACCGGTGGTTGACTATTAGGGGGGATAGTTGTGTTCTTTTATTTCTGCATTAAGCTAATAAGTACTAGTTCAGGCCCCTCTAAAATCACAGTCGTCCTGTGAGCCAGTGACCACTCGTTCCAGACACAGCTTCCATTCATCAGAATCGGGGCTCCTGATCCTGGTGACTTTAAGGAGGAAAATCCAACTTCAGCCATAACAGTCCACGGGATGCCATTTGGAACCGGGTTTGGGAGGCAGGCATTGTCTCCTCTGAAGGCCCAGCCTGACCCCGCACACTCAGGGCTATTCGCAGACCATGCAAACCTCACCTCACTTCCAAGACAAACGTCACCTTTGGGTGGAGCCCTTTGCCCCTCTTCCTCTCCAGGGAGCTGGCACTCTGCGAGGGGTGCCCCCAACACCCACCTCTGGTGAGACAATGTCCCAGAGCCCAGTGTTTTGGTGACTCTGGGCTGGAACGCCCCCTGTGCTCTCAAACAACGGCTCACAGCTGGCGCTGAAGGACAATAAAAACACGCATTGCCACCACACAGAGCAGGAGACGCAAAAGGTAAGAGGAAGGTGGGAACGATCGCAGGCACCAGCCACCTGGCAGTCAGCACAGAAGGGACCTCACTTCACCAGCAAGAAGAAGAAACCAAAGCCCTTGTCAGGGGTGGTGTGCACTTTGCTGGTGCCCCAATCCAGATGCTTCTCTGCCAGGGACACCAATCAGAATCTTCACGGGCAGTTTCTCCAAAAAGTGCAGAAATGACCGATCCTTTGCTCCATCTGCTCTGGTAAAAAACCGAAGGTGGAGCCTGCACACGTGGATCATGGGAGGCAAGGGACCAGATGCCCACACAGTAGGTGCACAATCAACACTCATCATGGAACCTGCCAGTTTTCTGAAGACCTACAGGGAGGCAGCAAAGTCAGGGCAAACAGCAGGGCCACGGCTGAGAAGATCCAACCCCACGGAGATGCTCAGATGCCAGGCCTGGGGCACCGTGCCCGGGTCAGTGAGCCTCGGGGCCGGCTGTATACTTGTGGGAGCTGTCACTACCTCCTAGAAAAACTGGTGCTAATCTCACAGACAAGGCACACACACACACACTCCCACACAATGCACACATAATACACACAGGCACACGCACACGATGTACATGTACACACGATGCACACATGCACACGTACACACTCACAATGATGCACACATGATATACATGTGCACACATGCACAGAATGCACATGAGGCACACATGCACTCACGATGCACACGTGCACACACAATGCACACACATGCACACGATGTACATGTACACATGACATGCACATGCACACTCACACGATGCACACGTGCACACACATGCACACATACACACACAATGCACACATGATATACATGTACACACATGCACAAAATGCACACGATGCACCCATACACACACACAATGCATATGCATACCAGATACACACTGCACACATAATGCATACGTGCACACACACGATGTACATGTACACGCGACGCACACATGCACACACACGCACACGTACACACTCATATGATGCACACATGATACACATGTGCACACCTGCACGGAATGCACATGAGGTACCCATGCACACTCACACACAACGCACATGCACACAAGATACACACGTGCACACATGCACCTTCCCTTCCGAAGGAAGCCTGGCAGGAAACGGACACAGGCCATGGCTGCTCCCCCAGGGAGAATGGAGGGAAGGAGGGGCTTTGCTCAAACACTGCCTCTCTGCTCCTCAAACACTGCCTCTCTGCTCCTAGCCAGTGGGGTTATCCAAGGCTCCATGGAGGAGGCGGACAGGCGACACCGAGCTGGGCTTGGTCCCACTCGATAAGAAGGAAGAAAGGCGCAAGATGAATTGCCAGCCAAGCCTGTGACTTGCGCTGAATGCTAACTGACAGTGATTCATTTGGAAAGTTTCTCTCCGCGGGATAAAGCCCTCTTTGTAGAAAGGGAAGGTGGTGGGCGCTAACGAGGGCCCGGGCACACAGGCCCAGGACTAACAAAAGTGTCCACGTCACCGTCCCAGAGCCTGGCTCTCTGCCACCCTGGGAAGTGCTGGGACTCTTGCTGGGGAGCCAGGCACTTTGAGGATGTAGGGCTGGGTGAGTGGGGGTCTCACTGGCGATATGGATAGACCAGGGGAAAGGAGGGGGTGAACAGAGAAAGGGAGAGAGAAGAGCCGGGAGTCCCTGGGTGTTGATTCCAGAAGCTGCGCTGGAAGGAAGTGTTGGCTCGAGGCTCCGCGCTGGGCCTCCAGGACCAGCACAACTTTGTCGGTTCCCCTGCAAAGCACACCCCGGATGCCTCCAGCCATGCTAAAAGCATTAAGTACCTTCTGAATGCGGACGTTAGGACCGTTAGGACCATTTAGGTCAAGGGGTGGGAAGGAAGATGCTGGCATGGCAGAGCTGAGGAGAATGTCCTAGCTCTGCCATTGGCTGTGTGACCCGGAGTCAGTCACCCAACCCTCTCTAAGCCTCAGTGCCCTCGTCCATCAAACGTGAGGATTAAATGAGACACACATACAGAGAAGCCCAGAGCTTTGTGAACACTCAGCATGGACTAATAAGCATGAGGTTGCCACTGTCACAGGGTCCTGTCCCCTGTACATCCCACCTGGCCTTTCCTCTTTGTCTGCTGCAAATCTCTTTGCACAAAAAGCCCACCCAGGAGGCCCCAGACCCACTCCCCACCCAGGGGCCTATGGACGGCCCAGTCCTAGAGCTCACTAAATCATCTCCCTTCCCTGAGGGGCCCTATCCCCACCCTCCTCTTCCTAGGGGCCAAGTTCTTTATCTGTTCCTGATCGGAACCCATTTTCAGGACAGGAGGTGACAAACTCAGCACTCCAAAGGCAATGGTGGAGCCTAATGGATTGCCTATGCCAACAGGGACAAACTCTTAAGTCAAAGGAATGATTCTCTAATGGTGGAATGTCAAGCTGACTATTTTTTATGACTTAACAGAGAGCTGGGAACCCACCATGAGAAAAACAGAAAACTTTTTTTTTTTTTTTTGGCTAGAAGGGTTTTATTTGTTTATCATTTCTAGTGAAGACGCATAACCTCCAAAGGGAATACTTATGCCACTGAAAATGTCAACACAGCACAGAGGAGCCCTGCCCATCCCACACAGGTCACGCAGCTGGGACTCTGCCTGCCCCCTTTGGGCCTCAATCCCTGCCCCAGCCTGCCTGAGCGAGTGCCATCTTCCCCTTTATTGACGGGGAAACCGAGGCTTAGGGAGGAAAGCAACTGACCCAGGCCAGGCATCCGGTTGAAGGACTGAGCTGGTTCCATCTGACACTGACCTATGCTGGGCCCCCAAGGACAGGACCGAACAAATCCCAGAGAGAGAAACCTGGGGACAGAAAAGGCTGGCTAGACCCACACCCTCCAGACGGAGACCGGGACAGTGGGAGAGAGAATTGACATAGCCTCCTGGAGACCCTGGTCCCCAGCCCTGGTCCAGACAGCCCCACCCTCCCGGCTGAACCCCCAGGCCCCTAGTCCCGGCCCATCGCTACTTCCATGAGCACAACTTCCAGATTCTCCTTCACTGACCTCCTTCCAAAGGACGTCAGCAATTTCTCATTTCCCTGCTTCACCAACTCCATTCTCCAAAGTGATTGAGACTCTAACACCATTAAACATGATTTAATTTGCTTTTCCTAATGATATGCCCACAGTATGAGGACAGCTCTCCTTTTCCACTTGAAAGGTATCTCGGGGTGGTTTCCTCCAGTGACATTAATAGGGAAACCATCGGAAATGCTAAAGAGGACAGGGTGCCTCCAGCTCGGCTAGAAACTATTTTTAAACAAAGGAGCGCAGTCTCAGCTGCGGCAGAAAAGCAAACCAGAGAGGAGGAAGGCGGCGTTGGCTCTGAGCCTTGTGTCTGCACTTCCCGCACTTCTATCTTCTGGTCCGGACCCCGGCCCAGCTGCTAGCCCTGGCTATCACCACCACCAGGAAACACTCAGAAACCCAGGCCAGAGGCACTGGAAAGGCGGCAGCTCCTTCTCGGTGGCACCCATTGTAAGAGTCAGCTTGGAATCTCTGAGCCCCCACCAGCGCCAGGACAGTGCCAAGTCCTTTACAACAGCTCACTCGTTCCTGCCTCACAACTCCACGTGGCTGATACTGTTATGTCCATTTCTCGGTAAGAAAACCGAGGCTCACAGAGTCCTGTAGCATGCCCGAGGTCGCGCCTTTAATAAACACACAGGCAGACCTCAAATCCAGGGCTGTCTGAGTCCAAAGTCCCGTTCTCAACCCCTGAGATCCTAAGCTTCCCAAGGAGCAGCCGCCGTGGTTTCATTTGTTTTGAGACAGAGTCTTGCTCTATTGCCAGGCTGGAGTGCAATGGCGTGATCTCAGCTCACTGCAACCTCTGCCTCCTGGGTTCAAGCGATTCTCCAACCTTCGCCTCCCAAGTAGCTGGGATTACAGGTGTGTGCCACCACACCAGGCTAATTTTGTATTTTTAGTAGAGATGGCATTTCACCACATTGGCCAGGCTGATCTTGAACTCCTGACCTCGTGATCCGCTCACCTCGGTCTCCCAAAGTGCCGGGACTACAGGCGTGAGCTACCACCCCTGGCCACCAGGCTGTGTTTTTAAAGACTTCCCCACCTCCCAGCCTCACACTATCTTCACTGACCTAGCTCTGCCCTCTCCATCAGGCCTGGCTCTGCCCACAGCCTCTCCACGCACCGCCCTCACTGCCATGCCCTGGCATCTCTGACTGACCACTGAAAGGTAAAATCACAACTGCCTGCTGTCCTGGAACCTTCTCTGCGGCTGGCACCTGAGCTTCACAGCAATCCTGCTAAGCTGCACTTACGGGAAAATAGAAGCTCAGAAAGTCTGGAGACTCTTAGAGCCCCGCCGGGCTTTGAAACCAGATCCTAGGAGCTGCAGGCCACAATCTGCTTCACTGGGTGGGGCCTCCTCATTGGACCTGCCCGGAGGCACAGCCCTGGGTGAGGGGTTCCAGGAGCCCAGGTGTTCCTTCCGGCTCCCAGCCTAGGGCCTCGCTGTCCCCCAGGGCCAGGTCGGCTGGCAATTTCCAGGCCGTTCTAAGCCACAGGTCAAGGGCTGCCCACTCAGTAAGGGAAGCTGCCAGGACACCAGGTTTTTCCTGAACATTCCTCCCATCTTGGGAGAGAGAAAAGATGCTCAGACACTTTTGCCACCAGCTCAGATATTTCAGTCTCAGACCAGAGACGAACACAAGCCAGAAACAGCGCAGAGCGCGGGGCCCGATGGACGTGGCCAGTCTCAGAGGAGCAGCACAAACAGTACATTCTTGGCATCTGTGGGGCAGAGACATGGAAGATGGAAGGTCCCCAACCCCCCGGCTGCCCCCCCCCCCCCCCCCCCCCAAAGGTGTGGTTTT
>NW_016803673.1:1909273-1913582 GCF_001698545.2 Rhinopithecus bieti | reverse complement strand
CCCCGCCACCCCTGCCTCACCCACCGCCCCACCGCATGCCCCCACGGAGCCCAGAGGCAGTTCTGCTGCACGTACAGTGGCAGGCCCAAGGCCGCTTTCCACGTTGCCCAGTCCTGCTCTGCCAGGCCCCAGGCGTCAGTCAGCACCTGTTCTTTGTGCTGAGCCACGTGCCAGGAGGCCAGACAGGCCCAGGCAAGGGTCCCAGTGTCGACCGCATCCTCCAGCTGCACGGGGAACTGACAGGTACTCCCTCCTACCACACACCAAGAACCAGGCCTCGCTCACTCCTGCACGTGCGGCCGCCAGATAGCTCAGCACGTAAAGGGATCTGCCATCAGAGGCAGAGCCAAGAGCCTCCTTCTAGTCAGCCCCAGAAAGGTCCAGATGGAGGCCAGAGGCCAGGAGAGAGACAGCCTGGGCTCTGCCTCCAGTCTACAGAGGGCCACGAAGCAGCCCTGGCCCTCACCAGGCCTTAGTGTCCCCACTGCACAGCAGGGGCTCAGGCTGCAGGACGGCTGAGAGATCTTTCGCTAGCCATGTGAGCACCTATGCCTCTCCCTGCAGGCTGGGGCAATCCAGGGTGGCTTCACAGAGGCGGTGCTGGGCTGGCCCAGAACCATGCCACTAAGTCACTCATCAAAAGCCCATGGTCATTGGGCAGATGTGTCCAGTGGCCCCTCCATGTGCCCAGCTGACCTGGGAGGCCTGAGCACTGAGGTCCATGAGGCCACATGGGGAAGCGTCACTGATACCAGCAGGGGAGGTGCCCCTTCCCCAGGTATCCCACCCTCTGAGCACCCTGCAGACCCGTCGAGGACCAGGTCCTGCCCGCCCTAGGCCCCATTACACAGAGGAGCCTTGGCTCAGCTGCTCGGCTCAAGGCGGGGGGGCGCGGCCTGTCACCATCGGCATTCCCTCTGCTGTCTCCCCATAGCAGGCCAGCGCCGGACAACATACTGGCCACCTACTGCTGCGGCTGCCTGACGACAGAGGGCCGCACCTCCACTAGTGAAAGGGGCCCCAACCGAGGTCCCTGAAGGTCATGTTCCAGGAGTCTCCAAGCACCCTGAACATCCCCAAAAGTCTAACTCATACCTGTCTGCCCACCCTCTTCCCGGCTGGCCCTGAGTGCCCTCCGTGGGGGGCCCTGCCATCGTGCGGGATCAGAAACTCTAATTGGGGATATAGCTCATAATTAGTCTTTGATTAATTAAAAAATGAGAAACTCAATTACTTAATAAATGTCGTTGGTTTAATACGCATAATCTCCGAAGCTGTGCGGCCCTGAGAGGGGAAGGGAGGCTATTCAGAGGGGTCTTTGGAGAGGAGATGGCGGGGGATGCAGAGTCAGCCCACTTCCCTCCGCCTGCTGTCTCAGACACCTGAGAGTTCCCACCAGACGACAGCTGTGCGTGCAGGGCTGTGGGCTCTGCTCCCTTACCACTGCACCCCTGCATGTGGCCATGGCAGGAGCACCATGTTTGCTGAATGAATGAATGAATGAATGAACGAATGAACACATGAGTGAATGAATGGCTTCTTCCTCAGATCACTGAACGTCCAAAGGGAAAGCTGTGTCTAGGCCAGGTATGGTGGCTCCCATCTGTCATCTCAGCACTTCGGGAGGCAGAGATGAGATGGAAGGACCGACTGGGGCCAGGAGACCAGCCTGGGCAACATAGCAAGATCCCATCTCTATTTTTTTTAAAAAACAATTAAAAAAAGGAAAGAAAGTTGTGTCTCACTTGAAGAAACCCAGCTTTCCAGTGCCTCTCCCTGCAGGCTGGGGAAAGAAACTCTAACTGGGGATATAGCTCATAATTAGTCTTTGATTAAATCATGTCTCTTATAAGGGGTTAATATCCACAATATATAAAGAACCCCTACAATAAGCCCATATACGGCCCAGGCCCTGCTCCCCTGACCAAATGCTCTCAGCAGCCTCTGCGGCGCTGAGGGGCTCGGCCACGCACAAGGACCCCTGGCCTGAGCAAGAACAAGAAATCAACTGCGGATGAACCTGAGTTTCAGCAGAGCCCCATCCGTCATGGAAATGAACCGTCACGGTGGTTCTAATCGGGCTGGAGGCGAGTGTGGTTCTCATCGTGATGGGACTGGAAGCGAGGGTGGTTCTAATCCTGTTGGTGGGCAGTAGTCAGCCTGCCTGCTTCCAGGCCCTGGCAGGGCAAGCAGGCCAGCTAGTGGCACACAGGTGTGCTTGGCTGGTGCAGACGCCTGCATACAGGCATGGAATGGGCCCCACCTGCTGGACCCCAAGCCCTGTGCTGCAGGGGGGACCCGGCTCCCTCTGCTTTGTTTGCCTGGTGGTAGTGGGAAGCTTCTCCAGCCTAGTCTTGGGAGGCGGTGGGGCAGCACCCACCTGCTATGCCTGGCTGGGCTAGAAGAAGGAACCCCGCCCTGCAGAAGTCCTCCCTCTGGCTCTATCATAGCTGTGACCCCAAAGTGTCTAACTGCCTGGGCTTCACACACCCAGGAAGGGGCTTGACACCCACAGGGAAGCAGATGTGCCCAGTGGACCAAGCGGCCTGGCAGTAACAATGCCGGGGTAGGGGAATTTAAATGTAGGGACACAGGGCAGAGAAGAACTGGCCTTGGCAGGGCAGCCCCTTCATGGTGAGCAGCTGAAATGGTCATTGGTGAGCATTTACATTCCTGCCCATCAGGTGATGGCTTCTGGCTGCCAACCCACAGGTTCTGTATTACGAACCAAACATCTGTCCTCAGGTACATGGCTGAGTGACTTCTAACAAGGATTCCAAGGCCATTCAATGGGAAAGAATCATCGTTCCAACACACGGAGCTGGGAAAACTGGATACCTATATGTAAAAGAATGCAGGTGGATCCCTACCTTACACCATATACAAAAATTAAATTAAGGCAAAATGGATCAAAGACTTAAACATAAGAGCTAAAACTATAAAACTCTTAGACAAAAACATAGGGGAAAAGTTTCATGACATTGGATCTGGCAATGATTTATTGATATAACCCCAAAGCCCAGGCCACAAAAGTGAAAACAGAAAAATGAGACTATATGAGACTTTAAAATTCTGCCCAGCAAAAGAACTCATCCAGAGGGTGAAAGGCAATCTACTGAAGAGAAGCAAATATTTGCACAACATGTCTCTCATAAGGGGTTAATATCCACAATATGTAAAGAACTCCCGGCCGGGCGCGGTGGCTCAAGCCTGTAATCCCAGCACTTTGGGAGGCTGAGACGGGCGGATCACAAGGTCAGGAGATTGAGACCATCCTGGCTAACATGGTGAAACCCCGTCTCTACTAAAAAAATATATACAAAAAACTAGCCGGGCGAGGTGGCGGGCGCTTGTAGTCCCAGCTACTCAGGAGGCTGAGGCAGGAGAATGGCGTAAACCCGGGAGGCGGAGCTTGCAGTGAGCTGAGATCCGGCCACTGCATTCCAGCCTGGGCGACAGAGCAAGACTCCGTCTCAAAAAAAAAAAAAAAAGAACTCCTACAACTCAACAACAACAAAATCTGATTTTAAAATGGACAAAAGACTTGAATAGATATTTCTCCAAAGATGATGTAAACGTGGTCAACGAGCACATGAAAAGGTGCTCAACATCACTAATCATTAGGGTATACAAAGCAAAACCACAATGAGCTTCAGACCTAGGCAGTAGGATGGCTATTACCAAACAAACAAAAAGACACGTGTTGGTGAGGATGTGGAGAAACGGGAGCCCCGCTTACAGTTGGTGGGCATGGAAAATGGTGATGCCACTGCACAGAACAGTACAGAGGTTCCTCAAAAAATTAAACATAGAACTATATGTGATGTGATCCACCAATTCCACTTCCAGGTATATAGCCAAAAGAATTCAAAGCAATGCAGCCAATAGACGCATGAAAAAATGCTCATCATCACTGGTCATGAGAGAAATGCAAATCAAAACCACAATGAGATACCATCTCACACTAGTTAGAGTGGTGATCATTAAAAAGTCAGGAAATTGGCCAGGCGCAGTGGCTCAAGACTGTAATCCCAGCACTCTGGGAGGCCGAGACGGGCGGATCAAAAGGTCAGGAGATCGAGACCATCCTGGCTAACATGGTGAAACCCCGTCTCTACTAAAAAAAAATATATAAAAAAACTAGCCGGGCGAGGTGGCGGGCGCTTGTAGTCCCAGCTACTCGGGAGGCTGAGGCAGGAGAATGGCGTAAACCCGGGAGGCGGAGCTTGCAGTGAGCTGAGATCCGGCCACTGCATTCCAGCCTGGGCGACAGAGCAAGACTCCGTCTCAAAAAAAAAAAAAAAAAAAA
>NW_016803673.1:1854563-1908958 GCF_001698545.2 Rhinopithecus bieti | reverse complement strand
AAAAAAAAAAAAAAAGAAAATATGGCACATAGCAGGGCGCGGTGGCTCACGCCTGTAATCCCAGCACTTTGGGAGGCCGAGGCGGGCAGATCACGAGATCAGGACACCGAGACCATCCTGGCTAACGCGGTGAAACCCTGTCTCTACTAAAAATACAAAAAAAATTAGCCAGGCATGGTGGCGGGCGCCTGTAGTCCCAGCTACTCGGGAGGCTGAGGCAGAAGAATGGCTAAGTAAACCCGGGAGGCGGAGGTTGCAGTGAGCCGAGATCACACCACTGCACTCCAGCCTGGGCAACAGAGCAAGACTCCATCTCAAAAAACAAAAAGAGGCCAGGCGCGGTGGCTCAAGCCTGTAATCCTGGCACTTTGGGAGGCCGAGACGGGCAGATCACAAGGTCAGGAGATCGAGACCATCCTGGCTAACATGGTGAAACCCCGTCTCTACTAAAAAATACAAAAAACTAGCCAGGCGCAGTGGCGGGCGCCTGTAGTCCCAGCTACTCGGGAGGCTGAGGCAGGAGAATGGCGTGAACCCAGGAGGCGGAGCTTGCAGTGAGCCGAGATCACACTACTGTACTCCAGCCTGGGCAACAGAGCAAGACTCCATCTCAAAAAAAAAAAAAAAAGAAAGAAAGAAAATATGGCACATATATACCATGGAATACTATGCAGCCATAAAAAAGGGTGAGTTCATGTCCTTTGCAGGGACATGGATGAAGCTGGAAACCATCATTCTCAGCAAACTATTACAAAGACAGAAAACCAAACACCGCATGTTGTCACTCATGGGTGGGAACTGAACAATGAGAACACTTGGACACAGGGTGGGGAACATGACACACCTCCGCCTGTTGGTGGGTGGGGGGCTGGGAGAGGGATAGCATTAGGGGAAATACACCTAATGTAAATAACGAGTTAATGGGTGCACCAAACCAACATGGCACATGTATACCTATGTATCAAACCTGCACGTTGTGCACATGTACCCTAAAACTTAAAGTATAATAATAATAACAATAAAAAAGAATTCAAAGCAGGGTCTTGAAGGCATTATTTATTTTTATTTTTATTTTTTTGAGACAGCCTCGCTCTGTCACCCGGCTGGTAGCGCAGTGGTGCATCTCTGCTGGCTGCAACCTCCAATTCCTGGGTTAAAGCCATCCTCCTGCCTTAGCCTCCCGAGTAGTTGGGGTAGACTACAGTTATGTGCCATCATACCCAGCTAATTTTTGTATTTTTAGTAGAGATGGGGTTTTGCCACGTTGGCCAGGCTGGTCTCAAACTCCTGGCCTCAAGTGATCCACTGGCCTCGGCCTCCCAACAAAGTGCTGCGATTACAGGCTTGAGCCAACACTGAGCCCAGCCCTTATTATTTGTGTGACGTTAACAACAGCACTAATCACAACAGCCCCCAGCCTTGCCTTACCCACGGCTCCAATCTGTACACTAAGCCTCCCGCACTGCAGCAGGCCTGCCCCTGAGCTCGGACAAGAACACGTCCACTAGGAGGCCGGTATCACCAGCTCTTCCCTCAAGAACAACAGCCTTCAGGGTCCAAGGAGCAATGTCACCTCCTGGGCTCCTGGTGGTGATGGTCTCCTGAGCCCTGGAAGGGAGGCGGGCTGTGGGCCAGAGGGCTCAGGACTAAATGACCATGAATATTCACAGGAGCCGAAGGTGAAAAGAGCCCAGGGTCCACCAACAGGTGCATGGATGAACAAGCTGTGGTTGATCCAAACAGTAAAATATGATTCAGCCACAAAAAGGAATGAGCCACTGGCGGTTCTATAGAGCAGGTGAAAGCTGAAACTTCACGCTCAGTGCAAGAAGCGGACGCTACAGGCCACATATTGTAGGATGCCATTTACATGAAATGTCCAGAACAGGCAAATCCACAGAAACAGAACATACGTTAGTCGTTACCAGGAACTGGTAGGATGGGGCAGGAGGAAATGGGATTTTGTTTCAGGGTGAGGGAAAAATTCCAGAACAAGACAGAGGGGATGGTTGTACAACACTGCGAGTCTGTTCGATGCTGCTGAATGGCACACTTGAAAATGGCAACTTTTATGTGATGTTATTTTATCACAATAATTTTATCTCCCCCCCTCCCCCCGCCGGAGACAGGGTCACGCTCCGTTGCCCTGGCTGGAGTGCAGTGGCACAATCTTGGGTCACTGCAACCTCTGCCTCCCGGGCTCAAGCAATTCTCCTGCCTCAGCCTCCCATGTAGCTGGGATTACAGGTGGGCGCCACTACATCCCACTCATTTTTTGTGTTTTTAGTACAGACAGGGTTTCACCATGTTGCTCAGTCTGGTCTCAAACCCCTGAGCTCAGGCAATCCACCTGCCTCGGCTTCCCAAAGTGCTGGAATTCCAGGCGTGAGCCACCGCACCTGGCCACAATAATTTTTTTTAAAGATTGAGAATCAAAAGGATCACCCAGGGCTCCAGCGCCGAAGTCCCCAGGGCAGAGTGGCCAAGGAATCTGCATGCTTCTCCATGGCCCTTGCTGCTGGGGAAGTGGGAAGCCCAGCAAGTTCACAGCCACATACTTTTGTCATTCCAGAGCCGCTGCCTTCCCCAACCCTAAGGGCCTGACCCCACGGCTGATGACTGAGTCCCAGGCTGGCCACCCGCTCCTATCTACCTTCAAAAAACCAGTACTCTTGGAGAAAGGTCTTCCAGGGTGCCAAGAAATGATACTTTGTTCTAATTAATTATTTACACTTTGCTATTTTTTTTTTC
Organism: Rhinopithecus bieti; assembly: GCF_001698545.2. Taxonomy (NCBI): domain Eukaryota; kingdom Metazoa; phylum Chordata; class Mammalia; order Primates; family Cercopithecidae; genus Rhinopithecus; species Rhinopithecus bieti. The sequence goes on along the minus strand of NW_016803673.1, from coordinate 1,906,207 downwards.
TCCTTCTTGGTCTCACTCAGCTTTTTTACTGCAAACATCAAATTGTCAGGCTCCAACAGACACAATTAATGTCTTGGGGGCACTGGGAGGAACAATTAGCCAATTAAAACTTAATTAACTGTGGACATGGACCAAAAAAAAAAAAAAAAAAAAAAAAAAGGAAGTATGCACCAGTTGCACCAGGACCAGCTAAGAAAATACGAGCTCTCAGCCAACGGGGTGGGGACTCACAGGAAAGAGAAGTCACAAAGACCCACCCAAGAGGTCATCCAGCCAGTCCAATCAAATGGATTGATTCCCAGATGGGGAAACTGAGGCCCAGGGAGGACAGCAGTGACCAGTCCACGTACAATGAGGAACAATGGTAAGGCCTGAGCACACCTCCTCTGCTCCTGGCACCTCCTCAAGCATGGGCTGCTGCCACCACAGCCACCCAGAGGCCCCTCTTCCCAGAGCCAAGTCCTAAGAGGGAAGGGAGACAACATGTGTGCATCACTCCCCAGGGCGCCGCACCTGGCAGCCCAAGCAGGTGCTAAGTTACTATCACTAATTCTAACAACCCGGTTTGCAGCTTTGTAGAACGTGGGTCTCCCTTCTGAAAACCCCAGGATAGCACCCCAAATCTCTCTGGTAGGGCTCCCTGGCACTGCCCTAGCTCCTGCCCCTCCCAGTCTCCTACTCCAAGCAGACCTCCCTTCTAAACCTGAGCAGGCCAGGCCACTGCCACCCACCTCTGGACCTTTGCACATGCTGCCCCTAAGCCCTCCCACACCACCACCTTCACCTGGTGAACTGCAGCTCAGATCTCGAACCCCAGCACCTCCTCCAGGAAGCCCTCCTTGAGCAGCTCAACTGTCTAACATGCCTCTGCCCACCACGGTCCCTGTCACTCTGCACAGTAGGCAGTGGCCCCTGGCTCCCTGTCTTCCCAGGCTCCAATAATCTGAGGCTGCATGTCCTGGCACCAGCTGAGCTGAGCAGAGGACACAGAAGCAGAGAGGGCCACCTCCTAGCAACAGCCCCACTGCAGAGGGATGGGGAGGCCCAACACCAGCCCTGGCCACAACTATAGCAATTCCCCAAACCTCAGCCATCTCAGAAAAATCAATGTAACTCTGTAGACACTAGGCAGCCTGTCACAGACACCTGTGGCACCTCTGCAGGTGCCCACCTAGCATCCAGCCCTCGCTTTACTCAGGCTGAGTCCTCCCGACACATGCTTTTATCAGGACCTACCTTATCAGTGGTGGCAAGAACAAGGCAGGCTTCTGGAAAGCACCCTTCAGCTATTGTGCTCTCTCCCCTCTCTGGGGACACAAAACCTGAGACCAGTTAGCCCAGGAGTGGGAAACCCCTGGCACATGTACCCAGGCCATCACACCACACCCATGGCAGACAACGCTAATCAATGGCTGAGCCTCGGGACCCTTCTCAGCTGAGCCCTCCAGTCAGCCACTACCAATCGATCAGGATTAACCAAGTCTTCAATTAGGATCCTACCTCTACTGATGTAGTAAGCACAGGGAAGAGATGGGAGGCCACCCACAGTCACAGAACACAGCAGAGGCTCAGCCCAGAGGCTCTTGTCCCGATTCCATGGGACAGTCTTTTCAACAAATGGGGCTGGGAAAACTGGATATCCACGTGCTGGGTGGCCCGTGGGGCCTGGCATTCGCTGAAACACTGTTCCAGAGGTCTTGGCCACACACTCACACCCAGCACCCCAACTCACCCCCTGCACCTCTGCCTTTTTGTCTGGAGTCGGCCCCACTCCAACCAGCCCCCAAATCCTTCCCTCTGCATTTATCCCTCTGGTTTCTATTCCTTCACCCCACCCCCCCAGCCTTCTATAAAAAGCCAACAGTAATGACCCTCAAGCAGGTACAAGTTCCCAACCTGGCACCATATTTCCTGGCACAGGAGCAAGAATCCCTACCTCACACCACTGGCATGGAGATCAAGGGATCCACTCCTTGGCCAAGGCCACTCCCAGAGTTTGAACTCAGGTCTGGAAATCACAGCCTCCTAGGACCCTGTGAGCAGGGTTGATGCAAAGACCCATAGGCTTCCTGGCCTGGCGTGCCAGGCTCAGCCACCTCACATGAAACACAGCGGGCTGAGCCTGATCTCCAGGCACGTAGCTCATCAGACCTATAGGGACTTGGCTACCAAAACTGACCCACCCTCCACCCTTGTCCAGTGTGAAGGTAATGATGGGCATGGCTCCCGCCTGGAAAAGGAAGAAGAGAAAAACCTTTCCCATCACCAGTTATAAAACGGTGAGTCAGTATCCGATGGGCTTACCGACTCCGTATGTGTGTGTGCGCGCGCGTGTGTGTGTGTGCGTGTGTGTGCATGCATGTGTGTGTCTGTGCCCACATGCAGCATATCTGGTTGTCAAGTTCACCGGAAAGTGGGTGAGTGAATAATGTCCTGAAATGACAAAAACTAGCATATAAAAGAGGAAACGTTTTCAAGCAGAAACTCAGAAGGCCTTTGCCAACAGTCCCTGCACTGGGCTCTGCTGGGAGCCCGAGGCGGCTCCCCTCCCCAGCAAGGAGTGACTGCATTTTAATAAGTAATTAGTGCGAAGTGGATGCTGCTGAAAAGACCAGCGCATCTCACCACCAGCATTAAGGCAGGGAGTGCAAATGAACTCACCGCAGCATCAGCATCTGAGAGTCATCGGACCGACTGGCAGAAAGGCCTCGGGTGAGCACAAAGTCTTCTGCACTCAGCAAATTAATGAACAAACACGAAGAGGAAATGAACAAACACGTGGAGCCTCGGGGCCTGGGTGTGGAGATAAGGGGTGCTGGATCGATACCCCAAGGTTACTGCTGCATTCTCCCCTGGCCACACAGGGCCTGGGGGACACATTCATCAATGCAGATGTAAAATGGAGAAATCAATGACACGGCTGAGACAGCATCTGGATATACTTGTCCAGCCCCAGACGCAGGGCAGGTGGATGGCAGGTGTGGGGCAGGACGCACTGGCCGGGTGAGGCTGGTACTTCAGGCCACTGGAATGGCCAACAGATGCACCCCTGCCCACTGCCAGGGCCATCACTCACATGCTCAAACGCGGCTGGTACAATCACAGTACCACTCCCGAGAGCTTCCATAGGAGACCCGCCCCAAACAGACACACAGCGGCACCATCTGGAATCTCCCTCCCGCAGCCCTCGGCATGGGGGAGGCAAATCTTTAGACCCATTTTACAGATGAGGAAACAACAGCCGTGAGACCTGAGGCAACCTGTGGGACAAACTGGGTCCCGATGACGGCCTGATCTTCAGCATCACAATCTGTCCCAGCCCTCAGTGGTGTTTCCACAGGTCCACTCACCTGGCCCCAGAAGCATTAGCAGTCTCCAGCCTGAACCCTCAAGGTCAAGTCTGGACAGTGGTGGGTGGGTGTTTGTGGGCGGGAAGGGGTAATGCCAGGGGTTGTGGCAACAACCGGGGAGTGGATGAGAAGTCTGGGGTGACAAACTGGGGTCCTCCCTCATGCCAGCTGCCAGTGACTGCCAGGTGCTGGGGTGCTGGGGTACTATGCTGACAGGCGGGAGGTACCAGGATGGATTCAAGGTGCCTGCCCTGGCTCAGGGGAAGAGAGTGGCAGCGCATGCCAGGCGCTTCCATGGGGGCATGGGAACCCAAGGCTGATGGAAGAGGGTCCCAGGCAGAAGAGGAGGGGAACAGAGGTGGAGAGAGAGGGGTCTTAATCCGGCAAGGAGGAAGGGCCCCTTTGCCTGCACGCAAAAGCCAAGAGGCCTGTCAGCTGCTGACAAGCCCAGGGCCAGAGGGACCGGGATGACGGCTGCTGCCTGTCCCTTATCTGCAGCAGGTGCACAGCTGACTCCCATCATCCTGGATGTAGTGATGTGGCCTGTCCCCACCACCAGTGGCCCCAGGCCCAACTCAAAGGAGGCAAGTTTCCTCAGCTGTGACGGACCGATGGTTTCCAGCTATGATTTTAGCCTCTTTAGAACTCTTTCTTTAAGCAAAATGTCAGCAAAATGCCATATAAAAAACAGATAAAAGTGGAACTGCTCTGATTCAGCTGGGCCCTGCCCTCCCTGCCTCCTCCTAGCCTCCTGAGAAGGCCCAAAGTGGTCTGAGATTCTCAGCTGAAGGCAACGATCTGGGTCTGAAGGTCAGGGTCTGAACTGACGCCGTCAGCACAGACACCGGTGGTCATTGCACTGAGTCCTCTAAAGACTGCTGGTCAGCGCCCTCCCCTCCAGGGTCAGACCTTTTACTTCCTCTCCCCAGACAGCCTCACCAGCCTCCACTCTGCCTCCTGGCCTCCTCTCTGCCTCCCGGCATCCTCACTGCCTCCTGGCCTCTTCACTACCCTCCCTGCCTCCTTGCTGCCTCCTGGCCTCCACCCTGCCTCCTGGCATCCACAGTGGCTCCTGGCATTCTCACTGCCCTCCAGCATCCTCACGGCCTCTTGGTCTCTTTACTGCCACCCGGCCTCCTCTCTGCCTCCCGGCACCGTGGCTGTCTTCCGTGTGCCTTCCATACAGCCAACTGCGCTGTGTGCAAACAGTTGCCTTGGTAGTCGGAGAGAAGAGGGCACAGCTGAGCAGATAAAAACGGGGCCTCTGCCATCAGCAGGACCTGAGGATGCCCCCAGCTCCACTGTACTGCAGAGATGCATTTTCCCTGTGCCTGTTTCCTTCCTCACTTCTTAAGGTCCCTGCAGGGTGCAGGTGCTCGTGGACACAAAGGTCCAGCAGCCACAAGTGATTACGTCCATGGAGGAGGGAGGGAGGGACAGCAGGAGAGGCCGGCACTCAGGTGACCAGTGGTGTGTGTCCAGCGTCGCCAGCTGGCACTTGAGAATCCGTAAGCAGCCATGGAGCCACCTCCAGACAGTGCTGAGAGCCAGTTTTAACTGCTTCAGAAGTCTCTGAACCTCCCAAAATGTTTTAATGAATAATAAATAGGAGAATTAAGCCCGTTTATTGGAAGGTGCGCACTGCTCTTTAACTCAAGCGAGAGAAGCGGCCTAGCGATTTCCTCTGGGAAGGTTCATTCCGCCCCAAGTGAAGCTGGAGTGAAGTGCACTGCCCAGCCAGCGCCGCGGGTGCCTGGGGCCGGGCAGGGTGGCCTGGGCTGGGTGGCCTGGGCTGGGACACCAGAGAAGCAGCATCAGACTTCACTCCTAAACCTGTCCCTGCACAGGACAAGGTGCCGTCAGGGCAGGCCCCGCTGGGCCAGAGCTGAGCAAGCGCCTGCAGGAGGGTGGGAAGGCACCTCTGGGGAGGGTGGGAAGCAGGAGCGTGGGAAGGCACCTCTGGGGAGGGTGGGAAGCAGGAGGGTGGGAAGGCACCTCTGGGAAGGCACCTCTGGGGAGGGTGGGAAGCAGGAGGGTGGGAAGGCACCTCTGGGGAGGGTGGGAAGCAGGAGCGTGGGAAGGCACCTCTGGGGAGGGTGGGAAGCAGGACGGTGGGAAGGCACCAGCACCTCTGGGGAGAACCTCCAGACAGGGGGCAGCTAGAGAGTCCAGCGGCAGGAGAGGCTGCAGCAGCTCTACAGCAGTGAGGAGAAGCAGGGGACAGGGCCCAGGCAGGACAGAGCTTTCCCTCCAACAACCAGAAGGAGCTGCACCCAGGGGGCCTCAGAGCACCCCTCCTGCAGGCAGGGAGCACCCTGTGCTGCTCAGGAGAAGCACGTCCTTCCCTCTTCCCTCCTCCCCTCCTTTCTTCCCTCCCTTCTCCCTCCCTCCTGCCCACCTGCCTTCCCTGCCCTCACCTCCTGAAAGAGTCCATCCCTTTGTCCCCTGACCTAGGGTGCAAGTGCACACCGTCAATGGCGACTGTCCCCACAAAGGGAGACAGCCACAGCACCCTCATCACTCTCTGCTCACCCTGCTCCGGCCCTACACAAAGAGCTGCCTGTGACCCGGCGCCCAGGAGCCTCCAATCAACAGGGGAAGCGGGACTACTGTCCTCACGTCACAGGCGAGGACATCAGGCTCAGAGAAAGCCACGTGCCCACGGCCCCGCGAAGGAGCTGGATGGATCCCAACGACAATGCCATGACCAGGCACCTGGGGGAGGGAGAGCGGCGAGGGTTTGAGGACCCAAGACACCCACAGCCACGTGACCGTGCACCAGTTGCTTAGGTGGGGATAAGAGAGGCAACGCCACGACGCATGGTAAACAGTGAGTGTGCTGCCAGGGTGCCTGCCTGCCCACCCGCAGGCCTGTGCTCAGCCCCGGCTCGCAATAAGGAGACCAGGGTCCCTACGGTCAGAATTATTATGATCTGCAGAGTCCAGGGACCAGAATCTCAGAAGCAAGCCACAGAAACCCTGCAGCCTCACCAGAATTCTCCCTCCAAATGCCCAACCGGATTCCAAGCTGAGGCAAACCAATCCCTGGAAGAACCCGCCAGAGCTGGCGGCCCATGGACTTCTCCACACTCCTCCCCAGCCAGGCAACTGGACAAACCACCCAGACACAGAGCACAGAGGAAAACAGGAAAGGATCTACGGGCCGCGGAGCAGCGCCAACGGCTCCCATCAGCAAGGGCTGCGGACTCACTCTTCACGCTTGGCCATAACCCGGCCCCGAGCACGCCCACCCCGGGCAGCACAGGAAGCTGGACACAACTTATTTGAGCCAAAACCTCATCGCTTTAATGCAACCTTTTGAAAAAAAAAATACCAGGAGAGGCAGCCAGAAGAGAAACACTCCCGGAATAAACTTTCTGGATCCTTTAGTTCCTACTGGAACTTGTGGGGTGAGTGAAGAGGAAGAAAATGCTAATAAAAATGACTAGGACCTGCTGTTCATTTTTTTCAGAGTCCTTTACAGCAACACCTCCAAGGAGACAGTCTTGAGCTTCATTTGACCCCTGCAGAAACAAAGGCTCAATGAGACCAAGTATCTGCAGAGTCCAACTTGCGTCCAGGTCTGACTGAAGGGAAGCTTTGCTCTCGCCCACCTCCTCCAGGGCCCACCTGGCTCCACGGAGCCTGGATGAGAGGAGGCACCAGAAGGCAGGTGCAGTGGACCGCCTGGCGGGTTTCCCAGGGCTCTGAAACCAGGAAGGTTTCCAAGGGTCCATCTGGCTGCTGCCCAGGTCTCCCCAGGTGCCAGGGGCCAAGAGCAGAGGGAACCTGGCTGACTCAGGGGGGGTCCCCTCCCAGCGCTCCTCCTGGGTTAAGGAAACCCTCTGGCCCTGTCCCAAAGGGAAGGCAAAAGAAAAAACCCAAGGGCCAGGGAGTGGAGACCACCCTTAAGCAGCAGCTAAGGGCCACGAGCAGAGAAAATGTTGGCCAAACCAGCTCTGCCTCCACATGGGGCCATCCCTGGGAGAGGGAGAGAGTCTCACTCACAATAGCATCCCTTTAACACACAGAGTGATCCTTTCCATGATTAAATCACAGAGGAAAGACTCCAGTGTTCAGTGCTGAATGCGGGCCAGAGCCAGCAGGCCTCGGGGCCAAAGCGCCAGAGTTTTCACTTTCTCACTCCTCTCTCCTACTATTAATTGCTCAGCAGCTAATCTGCGGGTCCCTGTGAGGGCAAAGACTATGTGAGTCTCTTCATTTTATCTCCAGCATAGTGAGTGCTTACTAAATACTTGGTAAATTATATGCTTAACAGAATGATAGATGGGTGGGTGAATGAATGAATGAATGGATGGATGGATGCGTAGATGAATGGTGGATGGATGGATGGATGGATGGGTGGGTGGATGGATGGATGGGTGGGTGGATGGATGGATGGATGATGGATGAATGGATGAATGGATGAATGGGTAGGTGGGTGGATGGATGGGTGGAAGGATGGGTGAATGGGTGGGTGGATGGACGGATGGATGAATGATGGATGGATGGATAGATGGATGGATGGACCGACGGATGGGTAGATGGGTAGATGGATGGATAGATGAATGACTGATGAATGGATGGATAGATGGATGGTAAGGGGGTAGATGGATGGATGGATGGATGGGTGGATGCGTAGATGGATGGACAGATGAATGATGGATGGATGGATGAATGGTGGATGGATGGGTGAATGGGTGGGTGGATGGACGGATGGATGAATGATGGATGGATGGATGGATGGACGGACGTATGGGTAGATGGATAGATAGATGAATGATTGATGGATGGATGGATGGAGAGTGAGTGGGTGGATGGATGGATGGATGGACAGATGGGTGGATGCATAGATGGATGGATAGATGAATGATGGATGGATGGCAAGTGGATGGATGGATGAACGGATGGATGGGTAGATGGATGGATAGATGAATGATGGATGGATGGTGAGTGGGTGGATGGATGAATGATGGATGAATGATGGATGGATGGATGATGGATGGATGGATGGATGAATGGATGGGTGGATGGATGGGTGGATGGATGGGTGAATTGGTGGGTGGATGGATGGATGAATGATGGATGAATGATGGATGGATGGATGGATGATGGATGGATGGATGGATGGGTAGATGGGTGGATAGATGAATGATGGATGGATGGATGATGGATAGATGGATGGATGGATGGGTACATGAATGGATAGATGAATGGTGGATGGATGGATGGATGGATGATGGATAGATGGATGGATGATGGATAGATGAATGATGGATGGATGGATGGACGGCAAGTGGATGGATGGATGGATGGATGGATGGGTAGATGGATGGATAGATGAATGACGGATGGATGGTGAGTGGGTGGATGGATGAATGATGGATGAATGATTGATGGATGGATGGATGATGGATGGATGGATGGATGGATGGATGAATGATGGATGAATGGATGGGTGGATGGATGGGTGGATGGATGGGTGAATTGGTGGGTGGATGGATGGATGAATGATGGATGAATGATGGATGGATGGATGGATGATGGATGGATGGATGGATGGGTAGATGGATGGATAGATGAATGATTAATGGATGGATGGATGGATGGATGATGGATAGATGGATGGATGGATGGGTACATGAATGGATAGATGAATGGTGGATGGAGGGATGGATGGATGATGGATAGATGGATGGATGATGGATAGATGAATGATGGATGGATGGATGAATGACGGATAGATGAATGATGGATGGGTGGGTGGATCGATGATGGTTGGGTGGATGGATGGATGGATGGATGATGGATAGATGGATAGATGGATACATGGATGGAGGAGTGAATGAATGAATAAATGAATGGCTTTTGTCTTCCCAAGGAATGACTCCCACAACATGAGAGACTTGGGGAGCCGGGAGGCAGCTGTTTAGAAAATGAATGACAACAAACCAGAGCCTAGACAAGACCTGAAACACCACAAACCTCCTTAATAGGGGAAATGGCATTTCCTAAACCAACCAGAGATACCAGCCAGCTGTGATGGTGAATTTTAGGTGTCAGCTTGACTGGATGAAGGAATACCTGGAGAACCAGGGAAGCACTGTTTCTGGGTGTGGCTGTGGGGGTGTTTCCAGACGAGACGGGCATGTGAGCGGGTGACGAGATGCCCTTCCTGTGGGTGGCACCATCCAAGCGGCTAGGGGCTCAGACAGAACAAAAAGCCAGAGAAAATGTGATTCCCTCCTCCTCTCCTGGAGCTGGGACTCTTTGCCTCCTGCCCCTGGACATCAGAACTTCAGGCTTTGGTCTCCAAGACTTGCCCCACAGGTTCTCAGGCCTTTGGCCTTAGACTGAAGATCTCACCATTGCTTCCCCAGTTCTGAGGCTTTGGGACTGGGGCCAAGCCCTGTCACCCCCATTCCTGGGTCTCCAGCTCGCAGAAAGCCTGCTGGGGGCCCCTGGGCCTCCACAGTCCCAAGAGCCGATGCTCCCAGTCGGTCCCTCTTGTCTGCCTCTACCCAGCTGCTTCTCTCTGGTCTCTGGAGGACCCTGATGAACGCCAGTCCGTCAGGCTCCTTTCAGCCCTGAATGCTGTGAATATAACTAGGAATCGATCAACAAGGAGTAAGAGAGTTAGCTCTGCCCCTGGTAGCCCTGGAGTCCCCAGCCCCACACCCCTCAGCTACCCCTGACCAGCCCCAGCCATCCCAGACAACAGTCAGTTCTGACTGCAGAGCCTTGTGTTCTGGGGAGAAACAGCTGCCATCCTGCTCCTGGGCAGGCCACGGGTGGGAGGAACAGGGGGTGGGCGCACAGCTACCTCTTTGTGGTCTGAGGTTGCTGAAGGCCGCCAAGCTCATTTGGAATGGCCAGGGTGTCCCTACTGGGCAGAGCTCATGAACAACAAAAGATGAATCTGGACATGTGGGAAATGCTCAGTAAACGCCCCAAATAAATGAAAGGGGCATTCGCTCTTCACCTCTGTGGTGAGAAGAACACATCAGCCTCGCCCCTCCACACCCGCTCCTTGTGGTCAACAAGCTGGGAGTCCGGGAGGCCAGAGACCAGCAGCCTTGGCAAGTCCCCTCCCTGCTCAGACCCTTCCTCCCCTCTGTCCATGGCAGGGGCTGGAACAAAATGCCCCAGCCCAGCAAGAGGTCCCCAGGAGTCTGAGCACCTGGGCAGACAAGGCCGCAGGGAGAAGCTGGGCTTTTGCTTGTGTTTTGTTTTTCCAGAGCACCTGTCCCAGAGAAGCCAGGAGGCACTGGCAGAGCAGAACTGTCAGGCTCCGGACTGTGGTGAATGTCCCAGCACCCCAGCCTCCGCTGGCCCCAGGCCAGCCTCCACTTGGAAGTGCTGACCACAGCTTGACCATGGTAGGAAAAACATCCAGGGAAGGAAGAAAGCACCGTCACAGGCCGGGCGCAGTGGCTCACGCCTGTAATCCCAGCACTTTGGGAGGCCGAGACGGGCGGATCACGAGGTTAGGAGATCGAGACCATCCTGGCTAACATGGTGAAACCCCGTCTCTACTAAAAAAAATATAAATAAATAAAAAAAACTAGCTGGACGAGGTGGCAGGTGCCTGTAGTCCCAGCTACTCAGGAGGCTGAGGCAGGAGAATGGCGTAAACCCGGGAGGCGGAGCTTGCAGTGAGCTGAGATCCGGCCACTGCACTCCAGCCTGGGCAACAGAGCGAGACTCTGTCTCAAAAAAAAAGAAAAAGAAAGCACCGCCACGGAGAATAGGGCTGGCGGGGCCGAGGCCAGGCCCACTCTGGAGGGCAAGTGTGGGCTCCGGCTCCATTGCTCCCAAGGGCACCAGCACCCAGCACACGGTCCCAGGGGGTCCGGTCCCCAGCCAGCTGTCCCTGACACACCACAGGCCACATTCACGCGGCCTCCAGGAGGCAAAGAGCGTGGCTCAGATGCGGAGACCAGAGTGGCAGGGCCCCGGGGCACATGCAGTGCTGAGACCCTGCACACATGGCTTGATCCACTCAAGGGACCTTTGAGGGTGGTAGTGTCACCGCCATTTTACAAATGGGACTTAGAGAAGCTAACTCACTTGGCCGAGGCCGCACCCTGGAGATGGCAGGGCTGGGACTCAAAGCCAGCCAGCCGAGGTCCAAGTCCACGTGCTCAGCCACCTGCTCTGTCTCCAAAAGGTGCGGCCATTGTGTCTTTTTTTTTTTTTTTTTTTTTTTTAAGACAGTCTCACTCTCACTCAGGCTAAAGTGCAGTGGTATGATCTCTGCTCACTCCAACCTTCACCTCCTGGGCTCAAGCAACTCTCCTGCCTCAGTCTCCCAAGTAGCTGGGATTACATACGCCCACCACCACACCCAGCTGATTTTTGTATTTTTATTAGAGACAGGGTTTCACCATGTTGACCAGACTGGTTTCAAACTCCTAACTTCAAACGATCCACCCACCTCAGCCTTCCAAAGTGCTGAGATTATAGGCGTGAGCCACCACGCCCGGCCCAGCCATTGCATCTTTACAAATAAAATAATGGAAAGAAAAACGGTAAGCGCTGCCATCACTGTGTGAAGTCTGGACATGTTTCAAGCGACCAGTGGGGGCAGCAGCAGCAGTGACCTGTGCTTCACGAACACCTCCTGTGGGCCTCACCCAGGCTCCTCAGCTCAGCCCGGGGGTCTGCACGGTGACATCACCTCCATTCCCAGCACTCCACACCATGACTCATGGTCCAAACCCGCCGTCTACTCCCAGCTCCCCACAAGAAATGCCACAGCTTGGCCAGCACCACCACTGACCGCCACGGTGAGACATGGGGAGACCAGAGGCCGGCGCGAGAAGCCCCCTCTGCGGCCCCTCAGAGCTGCAGCCGCCTCACTGGAAATCACGGACGATGGCAAGGGCTGCCCATTTGCAAACTGCTTGGCCACACAGCTGGCAAAGTGAATAATGAGAGTTTAATCCAAATTTATGTACGTCTTACATCACTGCGTTCCGCCATAGCAAATTAAAAGCAAAATGAAATTATATACTGAATATGCTACATTTTAACTGTTGGCCAAGAATTAGGTTTGGCCAGGGTTCTCCTGTATTTTTCTCTCTACAGTTATTATAAAAACCAGTTGCGTGTGTAAGTACGTGTGTACATGCGAGACTATGTGTGTGTGAATGTGTGTGATACGTCTGTGCTGTGGGGCTGTCCGTGGATGTCTGTGTGAACGTGTATGGGTGACGATACGTCTATGAATGTGTGTAAGTTGTGTGTGTCTGGGTGTGGGTGTGAATATGGAAGATGGGTTCAAATGTGTGTATGTGCGTTTGCGTGTGGTGTGTCCATGGGTGTCTGTGTGAATGTGTGTGTGTGAGACTGTATGTCTGTGAATGAGTGTGTGTGTGTATGTGAGCTGTGTGTGTCTGAGCCTGAGTGTGAACATGTATGGGGTTGGTGCAAGAGTGTGTGTGCGTGTGTGTGTGTGTGTGTGTGTGTTCTGAAGGCTCTTCTCTAAGTCCAGAACCATCAGCCTCTCCATTACCCAGGGCCCTGCAGGCAAATTCATCTCTGCTGTTTGCAAGGAAGGAGTGGGAGAGAGTTCCAAACCATTTCAAAACAAATCTGTAATAATTGAGAAGCCACTTACAGGAAAGGAAACCAGCCCAGGCCATTTAAGCCTCCCTGACTCTAGGCCAGCAGGCAAGCCCTGGACAGCAGGACCCATGGGCCTCCACCAGGCATCAAACTCCCAGGCACGTGCGTTGCTGCAGGGGGGCCTCAGTGAGTCATTTAAGAGAGACAATCTTCTAAGAACTGGATGATTACACAGAGATGTGCTCATGAAGAGGTCCCCGGATCTCACGTCTAGAGAATTCCAGGAGCGAGAAAGGGGAGCGCCAGGTCCAGTGGCTCCTGGAACGCCCTTGTTCCAGGTCCTCACCTGAGGCCGAGCAGCACTTCCACACGCTCCTCTTGGAACTGACTTCTCAGCACGCGCCACTGCAAACCCGAATTCCCTCTGCACCTCACAAATCATGCATTCACAGAGCATTTCCTTAGTCACCAAGTCCCTGATAATGATGTGCAAATAAACCAGGCAGTAAATATCTTGTTATTTCCCATCGGCAGGTGGAAATCCACTCTCCTGGTGGTCCAGGAAGCAGTGTCTCCTAGAAGCAGCCCAACAGCAGGCAGGGGCCTGGGGCCTCGTCGGTCACTGTCAGCACCTCCGGCGTCCAGCCCCCGATCCACCAGGAAGCGATCGCGGCCCTGATCCCATCCATTTAAAAAGAGTAACCGTGGGCCGGGCGCGGTGGCTCAAGCCTGTAATCCCAGCACTTTGGGAGGCCGAGACGGGTGGATCACGAGGTCAGGAGATCAAGACCATCCTGGCTAACACGGTGAAACCCCGTCTCTACTAAAATACAAAAAAACTAGCTGGGTGAGGTGGCGGGTGCCTGTAGTCCCAGCTACTCGGGAGGCTGAGGCAGGAGAATGGCGTGAACCTGGGAGGCGGAGCTTGCAGTGAGCTGAGATCCGGCCACTGCACTCCAGCCTGGGCGACAGAGCCAGACTCCGTTTCAAAAAAAAAAAAAAAGAGTAACCGTGGAGCTGCTGGGCTCTGGAAGGCAGGTGGCCCCTGAGTCCCTCTGTGCCCAGGCTCACAAGTGTCAGGCCTCTGAGCCCAAGCCAAGCCATCACATCCCCTGTGACTTGCACGTATATGACCAGATGGCCTGAAGTAACTGAGGAATGGCAAAAGAAGTGAAAATGCCCTGCCCCTGCCCTAACTGATGACATTTCACCACAAAAGAAGTGAAAATGGCCGGTCCTTGCCTTAAGTGATGACATTACCTTGTGGAAGTCCTTTTCCTGGCTCATCCTGGCTCAGAAAACTCCCCCACTGAGCAGCTTGTGACCTCCATTCCTGCCCGCCAGAGAACAACCCCCTTTGACTGTAATTTTCCTTTACCTACCCAAATCCTATAAAACGGCCCCACCCCTATCTCCCTTCGCTGACTCTATTCGGACTCAGCCTGCCTGCACCCAGGTGATTAAAAAGCTTTCTTGCTCACACAAAGCCTGTTTGGTGGTCTCTTCACACGGACGCGCATGACAACCAGGAGGCCACCAATGAACTACAGCCTCCCGGGCCCTTTGCACCTGCCAGCCTCAGGGTCCCGTCATGTGCATCAGCCGGGCTCCTGCAGGACTGGTACCACGTGAGGCTTCCTGAGAACACAGACACTTCCCGGGGTCACCACTGGAGAATCACCCCCTCTTTGCCCAACACCTGCGTGGAGTCAGAAACAGCTCTGCTTGTCCCGGGATAACCGAGAGAATCCATTCACAGAGCACAAAGTAGACGCTTTTCCCAGCGTCCCTGAGATGGCCCATTCTCAGAGGAAGAATAGAGATTCAGGGCAGGAGGTAAATGCTCAGGGTCCTCTGGCTAGAACCGAAGGGCCAGGGTTGTCTGCACTCTGCTCTTCCCCCACCCGCCTGAATTCACCACGCCTGGCCTCACCCTGACTGGAGAGAGAAACGGGCCATCCCACTGTTCCAGCCCTGACACACACAAATCTGGCTTCCACACCTTCCTGTTTGTAACACAACCTGCCTGCACCTCCCGGACACGAGGATGCAGAAATCCACTGACTCTGTGCTGGAGCCAGTCAGGCTGCTCCATGGATCTGCCCCACCTGCCACTGAGCCGGCAAATCGGCCACCACGGCTGGGCAACTGGGGCTGGAGAAAGTGACTGCTCACCTTTCCAAAGTCTCGCACATCGAAGAGGTCAAAGGGGTCAAACAGCTCGCTGTTCCTTAATCCGAATTTATCATGGCAGACTTTCAGGAAGGTCCGTATGTTCTTCAAACACAGGAACTAGAGAGAGAAAACAAAGGGTAGGGAAAAACTTATTAAAACTGTAAGCTCTGTAAAAAACCATAACAGCAACAGCAGCAAGCTCTGGCTCCCATGTGCCAGCACATCCAAGCTCATTCCTGTTTTCTCAAGGAGGAAATGGGCTCAGAGAGACGACGAAACCCCCCCATCCCAAGGCTGTTGGGTGGGAAGCCAGGCCTGGATGGAAGCAGACAGCCCGGCCCCACGTCCAAGTGTGTAACCACCACTGCCCCCGGCCTCCTCACCACACAGCTGCAAAACCCCCAAGGCCTTTGCATTCAGAAGACACACCACTCCCCATAACGGTTGGTCAGGGCGGCAAGGCAGCACCCTCCATGCCATCCAACCCAGCCCTCCCAAGCACACCCAGCACACGTCAAGGCCGACAGTCACGGCTGAAGCAGAATATGGCAGCCTTGAGTCAACAAGAATGGCTGGTGCATGCTCACGTGGGCACATGCACAGGCGTGCGCACACACACGAGGCTTCTGACAACACCAACACATCCTTCCTACTCACGGGTGACAAAGCCAACAGCCAGGGGCCACCCCCAGGAAGCCGTGGAGGACCCAGAGAGTGGCAGGTGCCAACCACAGTGGAAGGGTGGAGGGAGCACAAAAGCCAGAAATCCCAAATCAACGCGTGGGCCATCTCCTCTCGGCCCACTGCCAACCAGTGAGCTCTCGGCCCTCACCGCGCCTGACGTGCCACAGGGACGGCAGGCTTGGCGGGGCGGAATGGCCATCTGCCCAGTCTTCGTGGAGAAATAGCTGGTAAGCAAACTTACAAGGGAGCAGGTGAGATGGCCCGGGGGGGCAGGCTGTGGAGTCACTCAGGCCCGGGTTGGAATCCTGTCTGCTGACTCCAGCAGGGAGACCAGGGAGAGTGGCCAGACCAGGCCTGGTTTCCCACCGCCACCTGCCTCACAGGGTTAATCACGTGCCCTGATGACCAGAGTGGGCAGTGGGGTGTGGGAGCTGTCAGCCCCCCAGTCCAGCTCAGCATAGGGATGCACAAGGGGAAGCCATGGCACACATGGCCCAAGAAGAGCCCGGGATTGTCATCCTCATCAGTAACCGTCCCCTACCGACAAACTACCCAGCTCCAAGAGAAGTTCAGAGAGCCTGCCCCTGCTCACTGGAAATTGAGAGGAATGGACAGATTTAGATATAGTGCAGGTCAGAATCAGAGCCTAAGAGCGTGAAGTAAGCAGCACTGAGAATGCCCTGGGAGTGCAGGGTCTCTCAGCCAGGACACACGCCCCTGCCAGCCCCTTCCTCTGCCTCACAGCAGGCAGTGCTCACCCCAGCCCCCTCTGCCTCAGGCCACTCCTCCCATCCTGGCAGGGGTCGGCGGCTATTCATAGACAACAGATTCATTTGTTTTATCCTATAGTGTGTGTGTGTGTGTGTGTGTGTGTGTGTGTGTGTGTGTGTGTTTCTGAACACTCGAGATTAACTGCAGTAATGGTACTCCTTCATCCCTAAATACTGAGTGTGTATTTCCTAAGAACAAGGACATCCTCTTCCATAATCACAGTACCTATGGCAAAACCAGGAAACTAACATGGACCCCACATGGTTATCTTATCTATAGACCTTACTTGCATTTCCTTAATACATAAAGCACAACCAAAATGTCCTTTATAGTTAAAAGAAAAAAAAAAAAACTGGCCCACGTTCCAATCTGGGTTCACACACAGTGTACGCCGCCATGCCTCTTCAGTCTCCATTAATCTGGTACAATCTTCTCCAACAGGATTTTCTGGAACGATAGGAATGTTCTATCCATGTGCCGTCCAGTGGGGCAGCCACTAGATGCCTGTGCCCACCGAAAACTTGAAATGTGGCTAGTAAGGCCGGGTGCAGTGGCTCACACCTGTAACCTCAGCACTTTGGGAGGCTGAGGCAGGAGGATCACCTGAGGTCAGGAGTTCAAGACTAGCCTTCCCAACATGGTGAAACCTCGTCTCTACTAAAAATACAAAAATTACCCAGGCACGGTGGCTCATGCCTGTAGTCCCAGCTACTCGGGAGGCTGCGGCAAGAGAATCACTTGCACCCAGGAGGTGGAGGTTGCAGTAAGCCAAGATCGCACCACTGCACTCCAGCCTGGGTGACAGAGCGAGACTCTGTCTCAAAAAAAAAAAAAAAAAAAAAAAAAAAAAAAAAAAAGGGGGCTACTGAAAAACTGGATTGCTAATTTTAAATTAAATTTTAAAGCTACATGTGGCTAGTAACTGCTAGTTTAGACAATGTGGATCTAAAACACTCCATGATCTTTGTTTTTCATGACCTGTTAATTCTTTTTTTTTTTTTTTTTTTTTTTTTTGAGACGGAGTCTTGCTCTCGCCCGGGCTGGAGTGCAGTGGCCGGATCTCAGCTCACTGCAAGCTCCGCCTCCCGGGTTTACGCCATTCTCCTGCCTCAGCCTCCCGAGTAGCTGGGACTACAGGCGCCCGCCACCTCGCCCGGCTAGTTTTTTGTATTTTAGTAGAGATGGGGTTTCACCGTGTTAGCCAGGATGGTCTCGATCTCCTGACCTTGTGATCCGCCCGTCTCAGCCTCCCAAAGTGCTGGGATTACAGGCTTGAGCCACCGCGCCCGGCCACGACCTGTTAATTCTGAAGAATATAGACACGAAAGGACAAATCCTGTGTGATTTTTTTTTTTGAGACGGAATTTCACCCTTGTTGCCCAGGCTGGAGTATAATGGCGCGATCTCAGCTCACCACGACCTCTGCCTCCTGGGTTCAAGCAATTCTCCTGCCTGAGGTTCCTGAGTAGCTGGGATTACAGGCATGTGCCACCAAGCCCGGCTAATTTTTGTATTTTTAGTAGAGATGGAGTTTCTCCATGTTGGTCAGGCTGGTCTCCAACTCTCGACCTCAGGTGATCCGCCTGCCTCGGCCTCCCAAAGTGCTGGGATTACAGGCATGAGCCACCGTGCCCGGCCATGGTTCCACTTTCATGAGGCCCCCGGAGTCGTCAGATCCACAGGGAGAGAAAGCAGAATGGCGGGCGCCCTCGAAGGTCTGGGCGACAGGGTGTTGTGGTTTTGTGGGGAACAGAGCTCTCGCTTGGGAAGATGAGAGAGTCCTGTGGATGGTGGTGGTGGCGCCTGCCAACAAAGTGAATGTGTTTGACGCTACTGGACAGTGGCCTAGAGAAAAACTGGAGAAGATGCCGAGTTTTATGTTATGTGTATTTTACCACAATAAAAAGATTAATTAGAAGAGAGACAGAGAGACATGGAGACACAGACCCACGAGGAGGGCATGTGACGATGGGCCCCTTTCCTTAGCAACTGGGAGTGATGCAGCTGTGGGCCAGCCACACCAAGGGTGGCCACTGCTGACAGAAGCAGGAGAGGGCGTGGGACGGGTTCTCCCTGGAGGCCCCAGAAGGAACTGTTGCTGCTGCACACAGTTAATTCAGGCTTCTGGTCTGCAGCCCTAGGAATAATAAGGTTCTGCTGCTTAAAGCCACCACGTCCATGGCGCTTGGTGAGGGCAGCGCCAGACACTGGAGCTGGGAGTGGGCCTGCGCCGGGGAAGGAGCTGCACCCTCTCGCTCGTCTGTACTGCCGCGTGCGCTGCGGCTTCCAGCCCGGCGCGACTATTTTTTGCATATGGCTCGTCTGTAATTTCCACGAAGCATTTATTTTCATTCTTCCTCAGCCTCCCAAGTTTAGAGTTAATTACACAGATCCTATCCATAATCACAGCCGGCCAGGCCCAGGCTTCCTTTCGGGCGCAGGATGGGGCCAGAGCACCCCTTTCCCGTGGGCCCAGCAACTGCTGTGCCTGGCCCGGCCCCACTCGTGGCCACTCTGGTCACCCTAACCTTTAAGAAGTCCTCCTGGTGCAGCTCTGGGCCCAACCCAGGGTGGTCTCTGCAAAACTGAGCCACACAGGCTGATGCAGATGGCAGGAACAGGGACCATATGGACAGGGATGACAGAGACCGGGACGAAGCCTGTGCACCACGTCAGCCTCCACCTCGAAGGAGGCCGCACAGGGCCCGGCCTCCCTTCAGTGAGCGTTTCCTGTGCTTTCTACAGTTCATCCCATTTTCCACGAAGGGAAACTGAGGCACAGAGCGTTAAGGACGCGGGCACCTGATCAGAGGGCAGCAGCGCCAAGAATGAAGCTACGTCGGCATTGGCCAGGGCCAAGGCCCTCTGAGAGGACGGGTGTGTGAGCAGGCACCAGGTCCCTCCTGCCATCCCTGAGCCCCTTTCCTCGGTGGCCCAGTCTGCAAGGTCTGTAGTCGCCCTGGAGCCAATCAGAACCTCAAGGTCCAGGTTCTAGACAGAGACCCCGACGGTTGGCAGGGACTGGACCCAAGGCTGAGGTTGCCGCAAGTGCGTCTTGGCCACAGGGGCCCATTGAGGACACAGGCCGAGGGACAGTGGGTAAGGGAGGCCCAGATGGTGGTCAGCGCCAGGTGAAAAGTCCCCTGTCCATGCTCAAGCTGTGGGGGCTGGCTTCAGCTGTCACCTGTGGCTGCAGGAGCAAGTGGCATTCTCTCTCATTGATCCAACCTGGCCTTCGGGACCCCCCCCCCACAAAGGCAGCCACTGCTTGCCCCAGCATCCTGGACTGTAAGTCCAGCTGAGTGGTCACAGCAAGGGTCTGTCCCCAGAAAACAAGCCCTGTGACAAGGGTCCCAGGGTGAGTGGCCTCTCCTCCAGGCTGGCGGCTATGGGGTCCCCACTGTGTTTGCTTAGGGCACTCTGAGCGGGCATGGGCTACCCCACCTCCCACTGTCCACAGCCCCAGACTGCAGGGAGGGCTCCTGCCCCTGGGCCCTAAGAATCCCTTGTCCAGGCCCTGCCGCTGCAATGAGAGGCGGCGTGTACTGTGCCCTGGAAATGTCAGCCCCTTTCTCTCCAGCCCATTCACCGGCAGCCGCGGATCTAATCAGGCTGAAATCGGATTAGTGTGGTGACACAGGCTCCATGCCCAGCCGCCCACCTCCCCAGGCTCAGCTGCACTGTCCTTCAGCTCTTGCAAGGCGCCAGGGCGGGGCATCACAGACAGGACAGGCAGGGCAGGGCCAGAGAG
This sequence comes from Rhinopithecus bieti, assembly GCF_001698545.2. Classification (NCBI taxonomy): domain Eukaryota; kingdom Metazoa; phylum Chordata; class Mammalia; order Primates; family Cercopithecidae; genus Rhinopithecus; species Rhinopithecus bieti. The sequence goes on along the minus strand of NW_016803673.1, from coordinate 1,885,906 downwards.
CCAAGACCCCAGAGCCAGGACCCAGGGTCTGAGCCACAGATGACGCCCGAGGGCACCCTGGAGGGCAAGTTTCATGGCCACGCTTACATGCTCACAGGACGGTCACGTCTCTTTAGGGTCTCTGAAACAATCTACCGTGATGGGGACATAATGGCAGGGACAGGCCTGTCTGCCCTGCAGAACCCACGGCAGCCCACCAAGAGCAGGGGTGCCCTTCAGCCTATGTGAGCCCTTCCACTGCCCCTTACTGGCAACGGGTCACCGGCAGTGCTGGAGTGGGACACAGGACAGGCCTGCCCCGCCCTCCAGAGCTGGCATCTAGCTGGCATGCCCTGAGAGGGCTACAAAAGGGGAAACTAAGCCAGGGGAGGCAAATCTACTTGCCTGAGTCACACAGCCAGCAGGCCTCAGCTGGGGAGTTGCAGTTTGGACACAGGTGGCTTGGGCATCAACCCCTGGGCGATGGGGATGGAGTAATGGCAGAGCTTGATGATGACCACAGGCAGGGTGGATGCCAACGTGCACCAACAGCCAATGCACTCACCACCTGCAGCCAACTCACTCACCACCTGCACAGCCTGCGAGGTGTGCACGGGCCCATTGCACAGACAGACAACCAAGGCTCCAAGCAGTGAGCTCATGGGTAGGCCCAGGATTCCGGGGCAAAAGGAGTGGCCAGGATGCGAAAGGGCAGCAGGTCCCTGCCTAAGGAGATGCGAGAAAGTCCTGTCTCACCAAGGATGGTGGCACAAGGCCTGCATCTTCAAGGCAGGTGCCACACAGTCTCAGGAGCTGACTCCCCGGCCCCAGCTGGACCACGCAGGAGGAAGGTGGGGCAGGGCTGACCTTTATGAGAGGTGACCCTCGCTGCTCCCTCCTCCCAGGAGAGCTCAGGCAAGTCTCCTCATCTGCACAGTGAGGCTCTGGCACAGAGCTCCAGGTCCTTCTGGCCATGACTGGCTGCGCATCAGGCTCTGGCACAGAGCTCCAGGTCCTTCCAGCCACGACTGGCTGCGCATCTCGGTGCGCTGACTCACAGTGATCACAGGCGCTCCACGGTCGCCAGGTTTTCCAGAAGGCCAGGCACTTGACTAAGAGCTCCCTTGCGTCACCGCAGCAATTCCTAATTTATAGATGAGGAAACTGAGGTTTCAGGAGGTCACCTGGCCTGCCCAAGGTCACTAGCAAGGATGTAACCGAGCTAACAACAGATCTGGGATGGTTTGACCCCCAAGGCCAGACTGCTGGCCTTATCCCATCTGTGGGTTTCTGGGCAGGGAAATCTCGTTATTTTTTTTCCTTTTTTAAGATGACTTTGAGGAACAGCACTTTGAGGAAAACCCGGTCTGTTCAGAGGAGATGGGGAGGTGCTGAGTGTAGGAGCCTGGCCTTTGGGCTTGAGGGGCAGGCCCCACCCACAGAAACCAAGGCTTGGGAATGAGGCCAGAGAGGAGGGGGCTGAACTGGTTGATCGGCATACAATAACTAACTAGCATGCATGCCCCGTTTCACAGCCCGCTAGCACTTTCACATCCACATTTGCTCCGTCCCCACAAACAACTTGTATTTTGAGCCCCCTCGTTTGCAGATGTGGAAAAGGAGGCACCAGAAGGCAGGCGACCCACAATCTGAACCCAGGCCCAGTACCTCTCAGGATGCCCCCAGCCTCTGGCAGGCCCATCCCCGGGAAAATCCCTTCGGCTGCCCCACCAGGAAGGTCAGGGGCCCGGGTGTCCTTAGTCCCAGGAGTGACACTCAGCTGGAGGTGGGGTCCCACAGGGAAAGCCCCAAGCTGGGGTCTCCAGATCGCCTGGCCCAACCTTCCCCATCCATGTAGATTGTCACCAACAGGCAGGACTTCTCCCAGGCCTCTGGCTGGCATCCCTGAACCACCCACTCCTGTCCCGCACAGTCCCACCTCCCCGACCCGGCCTCTTGCACACAGCCACATTCCAGTGCAGACCCCACAGCAGGTGCTGCAGGTGGGGACAACCCAGGCCTGCTCCTCCTCAACAGCCACACAGCTTCTCTGTACCTCAGTTTCTCAATCTGTAAAATGGGCAAGGAGAACCCTGCCCTCTGATTTCCACGATGCTGGAACTCTCACTCAAAATAAAAAGAGACTGTACTGGGGCCATCTCACTGGGGAAGTCCAGAAATCCCCTGAGACATTGGTCACTGGAAGAGCCGGCAGGGGGTTGGGGGGACACAGTTGGCTGGAGCTGAGGAGCACCCACACCGCACGAGAACCTGGGCCCTTCATCACCATGGTCCCACCCTAGAGCTGTTAGCCCACCACCCCGCTGGCCTTTAGTTCGTAGCAGAGCTCCTCAAGGCAGGTGCCAGGGACTAGGGGAGGGACACAGGCCGACAAGGGACTTCAAGGGCCCGGCCTCAGGCTCTTTGCTCATGGCCAGAGCAGCCCAGCAACTGGGAGGTGAAGACTCCCGCCCCATGTGCCCCTTGCTGCAAAAGGGAATCTGGGCACTACACCCCCCAAAGAAACAGGACACCACAGCTTTTGGGCCTCAGGAGAACAGGCACTCTCTTTTCAAGCCCTTGGGTCTTTCTGAGCAAGTCGGGGTCTCCGTGTGCGGCCTCCACGCTCTGCAGCAAAGGCTCCAGGAAGTACTCACAGACATAGTGCGATTTCTTGAAATACTTCAACAAGTGTTACTAACACTGTGCTTAGCAGAGACTGACTGCACGCCCGGCTGCTCTGCTTCCGGCTGGAGTGGCACTGACTCCCTGGGGCCACGCTGCTGCGCCGTGCTCATCAGAAGCTCTGACTGGCAGCTGAGGATGTCTTTGATCAATAAAAAATGGGGAAACAAATTAATTTCCTGTTTTATTTATGCCAAGCTCATTCCAAAAGCCACTTAAAATAGCTTGATTACTATTCAACAGATGCAGCTTGATGGAATGGATCAAATTTGGGGCCCATCAGGTAGATAAACAGGTGACCCTGGGTGACAGGCTGGCCAGGGGCTCACGGGGACAGGAGTTGAGGCCGTTTGCACCCTCTGGGTCCCAAATACCCTGGACAATGCCTAGCCCATCGCAGGGGCTCAGTATCTGGTAGACGAACAAATGAACCAATGAATTAATGAATGAACAAATGAATGAATGTCTAGGAAGCGCCCTTAGGTGCCCTCTGACTGCTGACACCTCTCAAAGGGCCCTGCTTTCCCATCAAGCAGCAGAGAGTCCACGAAGCCTTCCAAGGTGTCCGGGGTCTCCAAGGACAGTCACTGCTGCTTAGGTGGCAACCCTCACTTCCAGAGGCATCTCTTCCAAAAACAAGCATGCAGGTGGAACTTAGCATCTGGCCTCGACCCCTTATTCCTGCACACATCAATGTCACCTGCATAACTCTACACACCAGCCCACCAGGGACCCATTAGCTGGTCAGATCCAATAACCATTCTAGCGGGATGGTGGTCCTTTATCGCCCATTTTACAGATGAGGAGACCGAGACTCAGGGACGTCTGCATCTGCATTAAAACTGGTCTGTCTGTTCCCAGCACTTTGGGAGGCCGAGACGGGCAGATCACAAGGTCAGGAGATCGAGACCATCCTGGCTAACCCGGTGAAACCCCGTCTCTACTAAAATATACAAAAAACTAGCCGGGCAAGGTGGCGGGCACCTGTAGTCCCAACTACTTGGGAGGCTGAGGCAGGAGAATGGCGTGAACCCGAAAGGCGGAGCTTGCAGTGAGCTGAGATCCGGCCACTGCACTCCAGTTTGGGCAACAGAGCGAGACTCCGTCTCAAAAAAAAAACAAAAACAAAAAACTGGTCTGTCGTCGGGCACGGTGGCTCACACCTATAATCCTGGCACTTTGAGAGGCTGAGGCGGGTGGATCACCTGAGGTCGGGAGTTTGAGACTAGCCTGACCAACATGGTGAAACCCCATCTCTACTAAAAATACAAAATTAGCTGGGTGTGGTGGTACAGGCCTGTAATCCCAGCTACTCAGGAGGCTGAGGCAGGAGAATCGCTTGAACTCGGGAGGTGGAGGTTGCAGTGAGCGGAGATCGTGCCATTGCACTCCAGCCTGGGCAACAATAGTGAAACTCCATCTCAAAAAAAAAAAAAAACTGGTCTAACTTGACGGTCATCATCAACACTGAGAGGCTTCCCAGGCCATCACCAGGGCCCCTGCGCCGAGGTCTTTGTGTGTGTGTGTGAGAGACAGTCTCAGTGCATCAACCAGGCTGGAGTACAGTGACGTGATCTCAGCTCACTGCAACCTTCGCTTCCCAGGTTCAAGCGATCCTCCCACCTCAGCCTCCCAAGCAGCTGGGACTACAGGCCTGTGCTACCATGACGAGCTAATTTTTCTATTTTTAGTAGAGATGGGGTTTCCCCACGTTGGCCAGGCTGGTCTCAAACTCCTGGCCTCAACTGATCCACCTGCCTTGGCCTCCCAAAGTGCTGGGATTACAGGCAAGAGCAACTATGCCCAGACCGCACTGAGCCCTTAAAGAGACACTGCAGTGCAGGGCTCCCAAGGCAGATGTCCAAGGCCACTCCAGCTCATTCGCTGCTCCAGGCAGGGAAAGCACAGCTCAGCCAGGGATTGACTGAGGAGTGTCGCGAGTCGATTTTGTCTGGACGATTGAACATGAACACTTCCTTCGCTCGGGCCCATTTCCTCAGCTGCGCATGCACCAGGGCCAAGGCACCAGGCCAGCAGGCTGAGTGATGAACCCGACCCGCCTTTGCCCATGCCCCGAAGCCCTCCAAGGACCCACCTCTGCTGCTGACGGTGGGTTTAAGTCAAGGCGGGAGGTATAAAGAGTGGCCCACATAATCAGGACTTCAATGTCAGGGTCAAACCACAGGTTTTCTATAAAGCTAGCAGGAAATTGCTTTTCTAGTATTTCTCTTTATAACCATCTTCCCTGAGCCAGCTTCCGAGTGCCGGAGGGTTCAAATCCTACTCTCCTGCCGCCTGGCTCTGAGCGATTAGCCCAGACGCACGCCTGCGCCTCGGCCTTCCGGGTTGCTCTCACAGGACCTCAGCCCCTCCTCTCTGCTGCAGCTCACAAGCCGTCTGTGAAACAGGCTCTTGTCTCCGCCACCTCATTTTCTCCATTTCTTCCCTCTTCCGGAAAGTAGCCTCCAAGGTCAACACCAGGGCACGCGCACGCTCTCCGGGGCACCCTCTCTCCAGCGCAATTGGGCAATCCAACTCCAGACGGACCCAAGCAGAGCGCGCGATTCTTCCCATTCCCCCGCCGCCCACTAAAATTAAAGCCAAGTGGATCCCTTCGCAGCCAGCAGACACCGGATGATCGCTCTCCAGTCTGAAGGAACGATTCTCGCTATGATCCCTTCCTGCTGGGCTAAAAATATTGAAGGAAAAATGCAACTGCAGCACCAGAAAGCTTCCCAAGCCCGAGGGTGAAAATGAGCCTCCTCCTATGATTGGAAACCAAAGGCAGGCACGGCCCTTGGCTATGGAGGCAGCAAGGTGGGAGGCGGCCTCTTCCCCTGCCGAAGGCCACAAGCCAGCCACACGACAGCAAAGTGTCAAAAACTCTTCTTAGCCAATTGCCAAACGGGCAACTATGGGGGCTGGAGACAAGAGCTGGCACCCAGCAGGATCAGAGCAGGAGTGGGCCAGGCACTGTGGGGCTTTCAGCCTGAAAAAGTCCCTCACGCCCGCCATGTCCCCATTTGGAGCTCCTGCTGGAGCCTCTCCTGCAGGTGCCTACAAAGCCCCACCCACCGGGGAGTGGCTGTCACCTGCCAGGCAACCCCAGCTGGACCCAATGTGGCACCTGCACCCCAGCAGTCCCTGTGCTTCATGAGGCCCATATGTGGGCACTGGGACTGCTAGACTGGAGCCCCTCTCAGCCTGGACCCCTGGGACCTGCCCTTCACCTCTCAGAGCCTCAGTCTCCTCACCTGTCAAGCAGAGGTGGCAGTCATACCCACAGCAGCTGACACCAGACCACGGCTGGGTCACTCACCTTGTGCTGGGGACAGGGCTTTTAGGCTGCTGGGCTCTGCTACAGGAACATGATCCCCAAAGCAGAGGCGTTTTCCCCATTTTACAGACAAGCAGCGTGCGGCTTCAGGAAGTGTAGTGATCTGCCCAGAGTCTTAGGCAGCAGCTCAGGATGCTATAGCAAAATCCCATAGCCCGGGAAGCTCATAAACCACAGGGACAGTTTCTTTCTTGCAGTTCCAGAGCCTGGAAGCCTAGTGCCAGCATGGTCAGGTTCCAGTGGCTTCTCCTATGTACCCTTACATAGCAGAGTGTAGAGAGAAGCAGTCCCTCCTGGTACTCTTAAAAGAGACCATCCTATTCACGAAGGGTCCCCTCTTACAACCTCATCTAAACCCACTTACCTCAAAAGGCCCCAGCTCCTAATAATATCACATTTTGGGGTAGGGTTTCAGCACAGGAATTTTGGGGAGACACAAACATTCAGTCCATAACAGCAAGTGTAATGGGTTGAATGGGTGGGTTCCAAAGAGGCAGGCCTGCATCCAGACGCTGAGAAGCCTATTTGTGACCGTATTTGGAAAAACAGTCTTTGCAGGTAAAATTAAATTGATGCTCTCAAGCCTGGGCGCAGTGGCTCACGCCTATAGTCCCATCACTTTAGGAGGCCGAGGCAAGCAGATCATGAGGTCAGGAGTTCGAGACCAGCCTGACCAACGTGGTGAAACCCTGTCTCTACTAAAGATACAAAAAATTAGCCAGGCATGGTGGCAGGCACCTGTAATCCTAGTTACTCAGGAGGCTGAAGCAGGAGAATCGCTTGAACCCCGGAGGTGGAGATTGCAGTGAGCCAAGATCTCACCACTGCACTCCAGCCTGGGCAACAGAGCGAGACTCCATCTCAAAAAAAAAAACAAACAACAACAACAACAACAACAAAAAACACCTGTGGCTCTTGAGATAAGATTATCCCAGATTACCCGGTGGGCCCTAAATCCAAGTGTCCCTAGAAGAGAAGACAGAAGACAAGAGGTCGTGTGACGACAGAGGCACAGATTGGGATGATGCGGCCACAAGCCAAAGAGTGCCTGGGGCCATCAGAATCTTGAAGAGGCAGGATGGATCCTCCCCTAGAGCCTGTGGAGCTAGCACAGTCCCACTGACACCTAGAACCTGGAGGGAGCACAGCCCCCACTGACACCCAGAACCTGGAGGGAGCATGGGCCCCACTGACACCTAGAACGTGGAGGGAGCACGGCCCCCGCTGACACCCAGAACCTGGAGGGAGCACGGCCCCCGCTGACACCTAGAACCTGGAGGGAGCACGGCCCCCGCTGACACCTAGAACCTGGAGGGAGCACGGCCCCGCTGACACCTAGAACCTGGAGGGAGCATGGCCCCCGCTGACACCTAGAACCTGGAGGGAGCACGGCCCCCGCTGACACCTAGAACCTGGAGGGAGCACCGCCCCACTGACACCTGTACAACCTGGAGGGAGCACGGCCCCCGCTGACACCTAGAACCTGGAGGGAGCACCGCCCCATTGACACCTGTACAACCTGGAGGGAGCACGGCCCCCGCTGACACCTAGAACCTGGAGGGAGCACAGCCCCAATGACACCTACAACCTGGAGGGAGCATGGCCCCACTGACACCTAGAACCTGCAGAAGAAGCACAGCCTGCCAACATCTAGAACCTCTGGAGACAGCACAGCCCCGCCAATACCTAGAGGTTCCAGAGGGAGCACAGCCCTGCTGACACCTTGGTTTCAGACTTGTGGCCTCCAGAGCTGCTGCTGGAAGGCAGTGGTCTCTGGTTCTTTGTTGGGCAACTCTGGTGGCCAGCTGGTGGCAGGCAGTCCTGTGCCCTTGGCGTTGTGCCCCCCAAGCCCACCACAACAGGCACTTGGAAAGGCTGTGGGATGAATGGGCACACAATGGAATGAATAGGGCTTGGATGAGAAACTGAGGCAGGAGTTCTCCTGGTTTCTTCCGCCCTTTGTCCTTGTTCATGCCAGCATGGGTTCCGCAATGCCCTGCACCCCTGGCTCAGAGTTGGGAGACCCTAGACCCTGGGCCTGGCACACTGGGGCCCTCTGAAAATGTGGTTTTGACCCGCAGGCCCAATTCAGGGCTCTTTGGGAAGCAAAGTCCCCAGAGGGATTCTGGGAAGTCAGTGAGCACCTGTGTGGGACCTCAGACCCAGCTCCCTCTAACCACCATGGGGCCCAGCTTCAGACACCCTTGAGTGGGGACAGGGGGCTCAGGCAAAGGGTGGGGCACCTTTCCCGCAGGGAGACGTAGGTTCAAATCCTGAAGGACCCCCACACCCACCCTGGGAAACCCAGCTCCCACGACCCCGGCTCCAGGCTAACCACACGTCTCACACTCCTGGGCCTACCTGTCCAACAGCTGCCTCCCTGTCTCCGCAGAAGGCACCTAGCCCGAGTTCCCCAAAACCAAGACCTATGTGCCTCCACCCCTAGGTGTCCTCCCTCTGCAGAAGCACCCACTACTTGCCAGAGGCTGCAGCCAGCACCTGACAGGCAGCGCCTCCCACCACCCCTTGTACAGGCAGGGGGCCCCCACATGTGGGACAACACAAGCACAGGTGTGACATTCTGAAGATCCCAGCACCATAAACGTCAAGGGATCTAAAACGCCCTTCTCAACGTGCAACAAACACGGCCAATGCCGCCACCAAGAGCACCGCGCCTCTCAGCTGCTGGGGAGACACTCCATGGTGAGCACCCACCATTTCGAAAAGATAAGAGTCAATTGTTATATTCTGTTACCATCCCAGTCGTTTCTAGGGATTTCTAGAAGCGGAGTGTGCCTGGTGTTAAGAGGCTGTCCCCACGGGCACACACCACAGCTAATGTCCCTCCGTCCATCTGTCTATCTGCCCACCAGCACCTGCTGAGGGCCTGTGGCCCCGCACGCATGGTCCAGGCTGCCAAATCAGTTCTGTCACCGTGGGGCGGCAAGGCACAAAGAGGACAAAGTGCGTGCGAGACGCCCACCAGGAAGGTGCCTGTACTTCAGGGAGTTTTCTCGCCTGGTGCTGGGAAGGACCCAAAGTGCCCAGGGCCGCAGCAGCACATCACAGGTGCACAGTGAAACTGAGCGAAATTCCACGCGTGCCTGAAGGCCCAGAAGGCGACCATCCCAGTCCAGCCATGGAAGGACTGGGGAACAGGAGCCGTGGCCCTGCCGCCAAGCACTTACATGTGCCGCACACCTGCGGGGGGAGCCGGGCGATGTGCTGACCCACTCGAGCATGGCCAGGTCCTGATGGTGCCTGTTCCTCATGTGGCATGCATGTGGGGCGTCCATGCACATACCACGTGGGGGTAGGCAGGTGCTTAGGGGTGTACAGGCGAGCTGCATCATTTGTGTCAATGTGAGTATGTGGCATGCTCGTGATGTGTGTATGTACCAGTGTATGTATGTGTGTGTGTGTCTGCATTCATGATAAATAAAGCTAAGCAAAAATACATCTGCAGGAGGGCAAGGACCGAGATAATCCATTCTGAACTCCAAACAGGTGGAGATGTAAGATGTAAACAGATCTTTCCTGTTGTTTAAACCGTACTTCGTTTTCGATTATACTGCTGTTTGCGTGCAATGAACGCAAGTAGTAGTGGAGGTGAGGGAAAAAAAAAATGGAAGGCAGACACTCCTTCCTCCGGCTTACCCCACAGACCACCACATTGAGAAACTAGGGCGCCCCTGCAGGTGGGAGGCAGCGGTGAAGTCACCTCCAGACTCGCCGGGGTGTAGGCAGGGCAGAACCTGACCGGCCATTCCAGCCAGGACTTGCTTCCTGTGGGGGCTCCCTGCCCCTTCAGGTCCTAACCCTTCAATCACTCAGTTCTGGGGACCCCCACGGGGAGGCAACACAGCCATGCCCCCCTCCTACAAGCCCAGCCAGTAGTGTGGCTCCATGCCCACGCCAAGGGGCGGAGCTCCCTGCTGCTGAAGCTGATGGTCAGAAGCCATGGCCCCCACCACTCCTTCCTCGCTCCCCCCATGCTCGTCCCCCCACTCCCCCCCTCCTCCCCACCCCCTTTCTCCCCCACTACCCCCATACTCCTCCCCACTCCCCGTGCCACACTCCCTCCACTCCCCCAACGCTCCTCAGTCCCCCACACCCCTACACGTCCTCCCCCATTCCCCCCATGTCTCCACACTCCCACAGTCCTCCTCACCCCACGCTCCTTCCCACTCCCCCCACTCTCTCCACTCCTCCTCACTCCCCATGGTACACCCCACCCCTGCTTCTCCCCATCCCCCCATGTCCTCCCCCACACCCCCACTCCTCCCCACTCCCCCCACCACGCTCCTCCCCCCACTACCTCCCATCTCCCCCCACACTGCTTACCACCCCAACACCCCCCACGCTCCTCCCCACTCCCCTCCACTTCCACTCCACTCCCGCCCCTACTCCTCCCCACTGCTCCCCACAGCTCTGGCCTCCGCCAGCCTGAGGGAGGCCTCTAAACCCTCCAGCTCAGGCTGCTCAGTGAAGCTCAGTTCCCGCCTTTTCTGTTCAGCACAAGGGCACGGCCCCAGCTGGAGGCCCTTGCTCCGGGGAACTCTCGGACGGGCAGCAAGCACCTCACTGCCCATCTGCTCCTTTCCTGCTTACTCACAGAGTCAAGACCTGGAGCCCACGGGGCCGAGAGGCACAAAGCACAGCTTCCTGGGTGACCTTGGACAAGTCACTGACCCTCCTGGAGCCTCAGTTTCCCCAACCCAGTGGCTCTGAAAGAATTCCCTGGATTCCTGAGGAGGAGGGAGCTTCCTCACTAGGTCACAGGCAGGAACTCAACGATCTCCGGAGGTGCTGTGATCCCCTCGTCCACCTGGGCCCCGCAGCCCCTCCCCACCCTGTGACTCTCAGCCCAAGCCCCTGGGGAGGGTCTCTGGTTCTCAGGCGTGGGGTTGGGCCCAGCGGGTCTGGAGGCCTGGGGGAGGATGGGAGTCTGGGGTACTGTGTCTTTCTACTGTTTTGAGTTGTTTCTTCTTTTGCTTTGTTTTGTTTTGTTTTTTACCAACGAGTAGACATTACTTTTAGAATTTCTTAAAAAGTTATCTCAGCTTTGGTTTGGGTTTGGGAGGAGGGAGTCCTGTGAATGTATAAAAAGAACACAGCCAGCTAGTTTCTGAGAAGTCAGAAAATGCGAAGATCAACTGAGAAGCTGTGCTTTCTGGAAACTCCAGGCAAACCGGCATCAGGCCCCTCGGCTGGGCTGGCGGGCAGAGCACCGGGGGTGGAGGGAGCGGCAGGGGGATTCCCTGCTGCCAGGCCAACAGCTGGGCCTGCCGAGGTCAGGAATGCTGCAGCTGCAGCCTCGCCTTCCACCCCCACCCAGGCGGGAGCCCAGTGGGAGGGAGGCTGCCCCTGCCAGGGCCTGGGACAGAGACCTCTGTGGGGGACAGGCCAGGCAGGAAACCCAGCCATCCTCAAGAAGGAAAGCTGGGCCAGAGCTGGTACTTCAGCAGGGAGCTGAACACCAGTCCTGGGCACACCTGCTCGCAGTCACAGAAAGGGCAGACTGCAGTCTGCCCAGCTCCCCGCCCAGCTCCCTGCCTTTCCCCCCGCCCACCCACCTGCCTGCGGTACCCAGGACTCTCTCCAACACCACTGGTGTCTCTCTGGTTCCTCACTCTGTGCAGGCCTACCCTCTGGTGCTCTCTGGGTTGGGATAACCGTCCCTGCTTTACCAGGTGGAGAAACTGAGGCTCGGCCTGGCAGTTAGGGGCCTCCCCTGTCCCAGCTGCTGCAGGTCCGGTCTCACTTCACCAGGGAAGGAGGTGTGCCCAGGACACCTCTCCCTGGGATGAAACGGGTTTGTTTTTTCTCCCAGTATAGAAATAACCCCGCCTGGATAAGGGCAGGGAAGTAGAATAACATGAAACCGACAAGAACTCCCATCCTAAAACACCACTAACCACTGAGGGCGTTTCTCTGTCGTCTCTTGACTCTGGGTTTTTAGGGGTTTTTTGTCGTGTGTGTGGTGTTTTCTACATATTTGACTACTGGGAACAATACAGCATGTTGAGTCTTGGCACCCCCTCGCTGACAGCACAGGTGTCCTAGCTCCCTGCCTCCCCAAGCTGCAGGGCAGGGCGAGGAGGGGAGGTCAGGGACAGGCAGTCCCTGAGAGGCCTGGTACCTTCCAGGACAAGAGAGACGTCATCTCCGTGGGCAGAGCAGGAAACGAAGGAGTGTTGAGTTCCCTGCACCTGCTGTCACTGTCACAGCTGGCCCCACCTCAGCTGGGACACCCTGCCCAGGCCACTCCAAGTGACTGTCACCACCCCAGAGCCTATGGCCAAGATGAGCTCCACCAAGTAAAAACGGTGGAGCCAACAAGGATGCCACAGAGCACGGTTCTATCACTACCTACATTCATCCATTCATCCTTCATTCATCCATTCCTCAATCTTGTGACTGGTCCTATTTTGTGCCAGGCTCCAGGTACCAGGAAGAGAGCCCTGGGCCCTGCCCACAGGAAGAGACAGTCACAACCCAAGTTTCCCAGGCCAGGCCTGCGAGGTGCTCCCCGCCCTGCCCCAGGTGTTATTTTGGAGGAGGGGTGGGGCCTCCCAGGGAAGTGAGAGGTGCTGAGAAACTGAGCACAGGCCACTGCACAGGCCACCGCACCGGCCACAGCCCCAGGGGCCCAGGACCAGGGCAGGGATTGCAGCAGAGACAGCCCCAGACGATGGGGTTCCTGACCAAGCTCTTCTCCGTGCTGACAGCTACTGAAAATGGCAAATCCATAGGCACTAAAGATGGTCCCACTGCCACCAACAGTCCTCACTCCCAGGCTGCAGGAGAGATGCTCAGAACTTGCCTGGCCAAGCCCCTGGCTGTCACCTGGGACAGCTGCTGCATGGAAGCCACAAGAGAGGCACAGCTGGGAGGCACAGACCCAGGCCCTGCACCCTGACCCGCCCCACTCAGGCTTACCGGACGGTGACCTCCCCAAGCTCCTGCCCGCTCTCTGAGTCAGACTCCTCGCTCCCAGGGTGCCCACCCCTCAAACTGTTCCTCTCACCACCCCCTTCACACCCCATTCTGCTGCAGGCCTGAGCTTTCAGGGCAGGCTCTGACCCCTGCCCCTCCCTACCAGGGAGCCCAGGGCACAGAGGCACCACACGCCCTGTAAGCGTCTGGACGGAAGAAAGAGTAAGCAGTGTAGGGGCTGGACTGTGCACCACGCCCCCCACCTTGTCCTGACTCCCAGAACCTCCAAACATGACCGATTTAGGAAAAGGGTCTTTGCAGATGTAACTGAGGCAAGGACCTCAAGAAGAAGCCATCCCAGGTTAAGGTGGGCCCCGAATCCAATGACCAGCATCCTCTTAAGAGACAGAAGAGGAGACAGACAGAGAGACGAAGCTCTGAGAAGACGAAGGCAGAGGCTGGCCAGCCAAGGAAGGCCCTGAGCCGAGAGAGGTGGAGGAGGCAGGAGGACCCTCCCCTAGTGCCTCCGGAGGGAGGGGCTGCGGCCCTGATGTCCCTGAGAATTCGGACCTCTGGCCTCCGGAACTGGAGGAGAATGCGCGTTTGTTGTCTGAACCTCCTAAGTTTGTGGTCATTTGCTGTGGCAGCCACAAAGCACACACTGAGAGCCGGGAACACCGGTGCCCCGAAACCTTACAACCGCCAGGCCCTCGTCTCTGAGGCATCCTCTTTGCCGTCACCCCTGCCCCGGGGCTACTGCTCATTGTTCCACTCTCTATTGAGAGAAAGAACTGCGAAAAAGCAGCAAACAACCAAGCTAGGGCCGACAGTCCAGCGGATCCCAGCAAGACGACGCATTCCAACAGGCATCGCTGCAGGTGCACTGTGAGGTCAGGGCACCCTCCAGGACCAAGCGGGGCCAGAAAGTTCTTATCCATGGGGGTTTTCATCATCTCTCAGTTTAAATTCTCAGTCTTCCTGCCTGCCCCGGCCTCCTGCTCCTTGGTCTCTGGCAAGGTCTCCACACTGGACAGAGGCCCAGGGGAGCTGGCGGACCCCACTGGAGCCTCACACCCTGCAGGCTGACCCTGAGTGCCCGCCACGGGAGCCTCTGACTCCCACATGCATGAGAGGTGTCATGAAAGTGGCTCCTTGAAGCCTCTCTCCCAAATCGTGTCTCCGCTTAATAGCAACCGCCAATTATTTCCCAAGCCAGGGGATCAAGGACTTATCTGCGGAGAAAACGGGAAGTTAAGTGCATTCTTTTCCTGTTCACCAGGAGTCAGTGAACGCCCTGCTGACTGGCACAGAAAAGGGAGGTACCCAGCATCCGGGCCAGGCTCTTTCCTCCCCCAGCCCTGACATGTGGCGCTTTGTCTGCCTGACTCTGTAACACCTCTTGCGGAACGCTGGGGTCCCGAACCCAGAGAGAAGCTGCAGCGTCCCTGAGGGAAGAAGGACTCTCATCAGTAAAGCTCAGGGGCCACCTACTCCACGGTGGCTGGTGCCAGGCTCCCCGGGGACAGAGCCAACAGGGCAGGAGGCCGTCATGGGAAGGGTGCTCGAGCTGGCCTTGGAGAAGCCCAGGAGGACGGTAAGCACAGAGACAGGACAGGGCGTGCTTGGAGAGGAACGGTGATCACAGGCCCGCCTTGCAATGCGACGCCTCCCTGGAAGGGCAGGTGAAAGAGCAGGGGCCTCCACTGGCCCATACCTGGCACACATCACGGGTGGCCCTGAGCTCTCCAGGCAGGAGCTGCTGAGTACTTTTAGCTGGCCCAACATGGACCAAGGCCACCTTGGCTTCATTCACCAAGTGGTCCCCAAAAAACGATCACTGCGGTCCAACAGAATAGTCAACCTTTTGATCTTGGAGGAGTGTCCAGTAAGAGTAGAGTCCCTCACTCTCACAGCAGGCCTCCCAGGGACCCAGGCCAGGACTCGAGCCAGCCAATGAGGGCTTGTGACCAAGACGCCATGGACAGTGGAATGAGCAATGTGCGGTTTTGCACCCAGAAACCGGTCAGGCTTCTTCTGATGGGAACCAGGGTCGGGGAACACCAGCATCTGGGACTACAGACCACAGAGGGCCCTGGAATCCCCTTCTCCAACCCAGTCGGGTTTCAGTGACCTAAGGTCAGAGGCTTGGAGGGAGCCCTTTCCCACCCCCCACTCAACAGGAGCACAGCTGCTTCACCTCTCCGGGGTCTGACCTCACATACACCCATGGGGCTGGCTTGGGAGGCCCAGCCCAGGTGCCTCTGAATGCCAGCTGCCCACAGCCCCCAGAGCACGCATAAGCCTCAGCCGGTTTTACTTCCTATTGCAAACCCCTCGCTGGTTTGCCTGCGAACTCCTGAGCCAGCTGCAGAAGACACAGGACAAAACCACAGGCCAGTGTCTCAGGGAGAAGACCCGGGCTTGCATGGCATATACCAGGGAGCCCGCAGGAGCAGAGCGGCCCCTTGTTCTGGTGGCCACCCAGGCCTAGGCTGGGAACTGGGAGACCCTCACCATGTGCCTCATCCACCCAGAGGGTGCCCCCACCCTGACTCCTCACCCCACAGCGGCCCCTGCCAGAACCCAGCATCATCCCACATGCCGGGTGCCGGGGACCCTCTTCCTGAATGGTCCTCAGCTACCACCATCCCCACCTGGATGGCCTCATGGAAGCCAAAGGCTTGGCACTGACACAGCAAAGCCAGCTGGCTCAGCACTGGAGGTGGAGGGAATGAGCAGACAGAACCCACAGGAGTTCCAACCCCACCCTACCCACCAGCTCCTCTATGGGACCCTCCTGGGCACAGAGGGGGATGAAGAAGGGGTAACAGGTAAGGATCTCAAGATGAGGCCACCCAGGATCAGGGTGGACCCCAGATTCAATGACTAGTGTCTTTTGAAGGCAGGAGGGAGATGTAGGGAAAGCCCCAGCTTCTAGGAGGGCCTGGACTTGAGTTCCACACTCAAGTCAGCCAGCAGAGTCCAGCCATGCCCACAGGCAGCTCTCAAAGTGGCAGTCCCTGTCAGCTGGGATAACCAAGGTAGGCTTTCTACCCAGAGGCAGAGGGGCGCTGCTGTCCCTGCAGAGAGGAGCTGGTAGGAGCAGCTGGGTCCTCCCTGCTCCCCTGGGTCTTGAGGGGTTGCTCATCCCCCAACCCGGGGCACCTGGGCTGCTGCGGGGGTCCTGCAGATCAGGGTACCCTGGGACGCCCGCCCAGGCCCGGCTCCAGCTCTCCAAGCACAGTTAGCAGAAGCCCCGCCCCTGCCCCGCCCCCCGCAAAACTCCAGACTCAAGGCTGTGAACACCAACATTTTAGTGATAATTTCATCAACATTAAGGGAATTGAAAGCACCATTTGATTTGGGCGCCACTGAGTCCATTAATTCATTGAACGTTTTTCTAGACATCATTGTTTTAATTTTGTAGGTTTCAACTTTCCCTTTTATGTTATTAAGAGTATCTTTTCTGCTTCAAAACCACATTGAGGTCTTGGCTCCATCCCTGGGTTTTCCCCAGACCTCTTACCTCCTCCCTCCTGAAGTTCTTTCATGGCTGCTAAAAGTCTTCTTTTTCCAGAGCAAATTTTGCAAATCTCAATTTCGCCAAGAGGTTTGACTTTTCATCCACTTTAGTCAATAACGTGATTGGCTACAGCTTTATTAACAGTCACTTTTATTTTGGACTATTTCTACCAATAAGCATCTTAGAACTTAATAAAGGCAGTAATTATGTCTTGGAGCAAAGGCCGTTTGCACAGAAACCAGGATGGTGCCTGGCAGAACTCGGGATTGAAGCTACAAGAGCTTCCCCAGGACCCAGCACCAGGAGGTTCTGTGAAAACAGCATTCCTCTAATAAGTATCAATTAATGATCAATCAATCAGGGATCCAAGCCCTCAGCAGAGTCAGCAGCCCAGGGTTACTAGCACAGCCAGGAAGACCCAGGAAACACCACTGACCAGAACCAAGGGAGAGAGGGCACAGAGGCCACCAAGTGGGGAGGGCTGGGGGCACCCAGGGTGGGCAGAGATGGCACAGCCCATCCTCATGAGCCAGCTCGCCAAGGGTGCGTGTCAACAGAGAGCCCACACATGAGCTCCACACTCCAAGTTGGCCAGCAGGGTCCAGTCATACCCACAGGCAGCTCTCAGGGTGGCTGTCCCTGTGTTGGGAGTAACCAAGGTAGGCTTTCTACACAGCAGGGCTGTGGGCGTCCAATCACAAGGGCTTGATCTGGTCAACTCCAGAACTTCCAAGCACCAGAAAGACATTAAAACAAGAATATAAAATGCCACCTTGTAGCAGATCCAAGGACTGTCACATGTGAAACACGGCATGATTGTATGTATCGCCAGGGGATAAAACGCTGGTGAAACTCTGATTATGCCTCTGATTACAAGGCTTCCATGACCCACTCTGGCTTCAGAGATGTCAGCACGTGCATGGAAAACGATGTCATCTTGGAATCAATGAAATAAAGTACACAGAAAACCATTTAGGATAGGCAAGGATATGAGAAAAGCTGAGTCCTAATGGAAAGTATAGCACAGCCCAGTTCTGTAAATCAAACAGGGGTGCCCACAATTAAATGTAAATAGCTCTCCTCTAGGTAGTAAGAAGACTAACAAACTTTAAAAAAAAAATTTATATATATTTGAATAGGCCAGGCCCATTGGCTCACGCCTGTAGTCCCAGCACTTTGGGAGTCCAAAGTGCAGATTGCGTGAACCCAGGAGTTCAAGACCAGCATGGGCAACATGGCAAAACCCTGTCTGTACAAAACATACAAAAATTGGCCAGGTATGGCAGCACACGCCTGTAGTCCCAGCTACTCAGGAGGCTGAGGCAGGAAAATGGCTTGAGCCTGGGAGGTCAAGGCTGCAGTGAGCCCTAATATATATATATATATGTATATGTGTGTGTGTGTGTGTATATATATGTATATATACACATACACACAAATACATGTATTTATATTTATACGAATACATATACACACATACATGTATTTACGTTTGCATAAATATGTATACCTACACATATTTATGTATATATTATATAATACATAATTTTGCATGTGTATGCTTTTTATAATGAATGTCATATATGTATAATGAAAATACATTTTAGCACAACATAAAAAGAAAATTATAGGCCAATACCCTAATGAACATAGATGCAAAAATCATCCACAAAATCCTAGCAAACCAAATCCAACAACACAGTATAAAGATCTCTTACCATGATCAAATGGGATTTATCCCAGGAATGCAAGGATGGCTCAACATACAGAAATCAATCAACATGACATATTACAGCAACAGAATGAAGGACAAAAACCACATGATCATCTCCACAGATGCAGAAAAAGCATTTGATAAAATTCAATATCCCTTTGCGATAAAAACCCTCAAAAATCTAGGTACAGAAGGAGCACTCCTCCATACAATAAAGGTCATATATGAGAAACCTGTAGCTAACATTATACTGAATGGGGAGAACCTGAAAGCTTTTTCTCTAAGAACTGGAATAAAATAAGGATGCCCACTCTCACCACTCTTATTAAACATAGTACTGAAAGTCCTAGCCAGAGCAACTAAGCACAGGAAAGAAATAGAGAGCCTCCAAATTGGAAAGGAGGAAGTCAAACTGTACCTGTATGCAAACATGATCTGAGATATAGAAAACCCTAAAAGCTCCACCAAAAATACCCAGAACTGATAACTAATTCAGTAACGTTGCAGGATACAAAATTAACATATAGAAAGCAGTAGCATTTCCATACGCCGACAATGGACTAGCAGAATTTTAAAAATCAGTCCGGGCGCGGTGGCTCATGCCTGTAATCCCAGCACTTTGGGAGGCCGAGACGGGCGGATCACAAGGTCAGGAGATCAAGACCATCCTGGCCAACACGGTGAAACTCCATCTCTACTAAAAATACGAAAAATTAGCCGGGCATGGTGGCGAACGCCTGTAGTCCCAGCTACTCGGGAGGCTGAGGCAGGAGAATGGTATGAACCCGGGAGGCAGAGCTTGCAGTGAGCTGAGATCCGGCCACTGCACTCCAGCCTGGGTGACAGAGCAAGACTGTCTCAATAAGAAAAAAAAAGAAAAGTCAAGAAAGCAATACCATTTATAACAGCTACAAAATAACTGACATTTCTAGGAATAAATTTAACCAAGGAGGTGAAAGATCCCTACAAGGGAAACTGTAAAACACTGATTAAAAAAAAATTCAAGCAGTCACCAAAAAATGAAAGACATCCCATGTTCATGCATTGGAAGAATTAATAATTTGAAAATGACCATACTACCAAAATACCTACAGATTAAATGTAATTCCTATCAAAATAACCAATGAGATCCTTCACAGAAATAGAAAAAACAATCCTAAAATACATATCGAAAACACAGAAGACCCTGAAAAGCCAAAGCAATCCTGAGCAAAAACAACAAAGCTGTAGGCATCACACGACCTGACTTTAAAACATACTACAAAGCTATAGCAACAAAAACAGCATGACACTAGCATGAAAACAAATGCATACCTAGACCAGTGGAACAAATAAAGAACCCAGATATGAATCCACACATTTACAGTCAACTCATTTTCAACAAAGGCACCAAGAACATTCAGTGGGGAAAGAATAATCTCTAATAAATGGTGATAGGTAAACTGGATATCCATATGCAGAAAAATGAAACTAGACCCCCATGTCTCCCCATATGCAAGAAACAAATCAAAAGTGATTAAGGACTTACACATAAGACCCAAAACCATAAAACAACTGAAAGAAAACATTGGGGAAACGCTTCCAGACATGGGTCTGGGCAAACAATTTTTGGGTGAGACCTCAAAAGCAGACAGAACAAAACCAAAAATAGACAAATGGGATTACATCAAGCTAAAAACTTCCACACAGCAAAGCAAACAATCAACAAAGTGAAGAGAAAACCTACAGGATAGGGGAACATATCTGCAAACTGTTCATCCGACAAGGGATTAATAACCAGAATACATAAAGAACTCAGCCCAGCAAAGTGGTTCACGCCTATAATCCCAACACTCTTGAGAGGGCGAGGCGGGAAGATTGAGGCCAGGAGTTCGAGACTGGCCTGTGCAATATGGCAAGACCCCGTCGCTACAAAACACACAAAAATTAGCCAGGCATGGTGGCACGCACCTATTGTGCCGGCTACTTGGGGGCTGAGGTGGGAGGATCACTTGAGCCTAAGAGGTAGAGGCTGCAGTGAGCTGTGATCATACCATTGCACTCCAGCCAGGTGACAGAGCAAGACCCTGCCTCAAAAAACATAAAAAATTTAAAACATAAAAAAAAAAAGAAGTCAACTTAATAACAGGGCTGAGCATGGTGGCTCATGCCTGTAATCCAAGCACTTTGGGGGGCCGAGGCAGGTAGATCACTTGAGGTCAGGAGTTTGAGACCAGCCTGGTCAACATGGCAAAACCCCGTCTCTACTAAAAATATAAACAATTAGCTGGGTGTGGTGGTGCGCACCTGTAATCCTAGCTACTTGGGAGGCTGAGGCAGGAGAATCGCTTGAACCCAGGAGGCGGAGGTTGCAGTGAGCCAAGATCGCACCACTGCACTCCAGCCTGGGCAACCGAGCAAGGCTCTGTCTCCAAAAAAAAAAAAAGTAATAATAATAATCATCTGATTTTTAAACGGGCAAATAATCTGTTATTAACAATAAGACATTTCTCAAAAGACATACAAATGGCCAATGGGCATGTGAAAAAATGCTCAACATCACTAATCATCACAGGAATGCAAGTCAAAACCACAATGAGATACCATCTCACCCCAGTTACAATAGCTTTATCAACAAGAAACCAACAGGCGCTGGCAAGGATGTGGAGAAACGGAAACACTAGTGCACTGCTGGTCAGAATGTAGATTAGTACAGCCACTACAGGAAACAGTACAGAGGGTCCTCAAAAAACTAAAAATAGATCTGCCTGATCCAGCAATCCCACTGCCAGGCATATAACCAAAAGAAAGGAAATCAGTATTTGAGATACATCTGCACTCCCATTTTTACTGTAGCACTATTCACAATCAACCTAAGTATCTATCAGTGAATGAATGGATAAAGAAAATGTGACATATATACACAATGGAATACTATTCAGCCATGAAAAAGGAAAAAGAATAAAATCCTGTCATTGCAGCAACGTGGATGGAACTAGAAGTCATGTTAAGTGAAAAAAGCCAGACACAGAAAGCTAAATGTCATATGGGCCGGGTGCAGTGGTTCACACCTATAATCCCAGCACTTTGGGAGGCCTAGGCTGGTGGATCACTTGAGGCCAGGAGTTTGAGACCAGCCTGCCCAACGTGGTGAAACCCTATCTCTACTAAAAACACAAAAATGAGCCGGGCGTGGTGGCGGGCGCCTGTAGTCCCAGCTACTCAGGAGGCTGAGGCAGGAGAATGGCCTGAACCTATGAGGCAGAGGTTGCAGTGAGCCAAGATCACACCACTGCACTCCAGCCTGGGCAACAGAGTGAGACTCTGTCACACACACACACACACACACACACACACACACAAGCTAAATATCGTATGATCTCTCTCTCATATGTGGAAGCTAAAAAAATTGATCTCATGGAGGGAGGGAGTGGAATGATGGACATCAGAGGCCGGGTGGGGCGACAGGAAGGTGAAGAGAGGTTGGTTAATGGGGGCAAACATGCAATCAGACAGGAGTGAGTCCTAGTGCTGAGAAGCACAGGAGAAGGATTATAGTTAACAATAACTTACTGTATATTTCAAAATAACTAGAAGAGAGGCCGTGAAATGTTCCCAACACAAAGAAATGCCCCATGTTTGAGATCATGGTCATCCTAATGACCCTCATTTCATCATTACACATGGTGTACATGGATTAAAGTGTCACACATACCCCATAAACAATGGTGTATGTGTAACCAAGTGTCACACGTACCCCATAAACAACATACAATTATTATGTACCAATTAAATAAATAAATAATACATTTTAAAAGGTCATTGCGGGGGGAACCACCAAAAGGCAAGAGAAGCTCAGAGATGCGCTGGCAAAGCTCTGGTGTCACCCATGTGCCGGGCAACATGAAGAGGAAGAGAAACGTGCTCAGGGCCAGTCCCACGGTCCTCAGGGTCCCTACCCCTGGGGTCATCCCGGGGGGCCTGGATGAAGCTACTGGTTGTCTAGAGAACAAAGCCTACGCTACCCGTGCTCTGGGGCCGCCCAGGGACACCCTCCGGCCACACAGTGTCCCATCACAGAGCCTGGCAGTCGGGAGAGAGAGCCACCCTCGGCCTCTGCCTCTCATGCAGCTTCAGACCATGGCACTGTCCTTTGTCAGCCGTGGGCTCACTCCTGGCAGGGCCCTGTCCCCAGCTCAGATCTGGAGGGCGAGACCCCCGGCTGGCTGGCTCACCGGCTCGCGACAGCACAGCCACCCTTAGTTGCAGCAAACGCGCCTCACTGAGAACCACTGCGAGGCTATTTCCTGATTAAAGCTTTAACGGATCAATAGCAATAAGTGAGTCCCCCAAAAATCAATCTAAGGCAGTGCCCTTTTGTAAGAAAAACCACTCTTTCCACAGGCAAAAACCACTTTAAAATAAGAGACAACTGTTTTGGGTTTTGAGGCAGTTTGGCCGGGTGTCGGTGAAAGCCGTCTCGTTGCCTGAGATGAATCCCACATGCCGGGATTCACACTTCCCTAGAGAGCTGGATTCCACCGTGCCCGCCAGGCCTGCGAGTACAAGCATCTGCACCTGCTTCCCTCCTGCCGGATGAACTGCGGCTTCTCACCGCTGCGCTGCTTGCCTGGTAGAGAATACAAGGAACCAGGAAGGAGGGAGAACCTGGAATTCAGTCTGTGCCAAAGACATCTCTCTCCATGGATCTGGCTATACCAGAGGCTGCTAAGTTTGGTCACTCCCAGGCTGGGGCTAGATCCACCAGCACCACTGACCTCCCACCTTCAAGTCCAGCAAACCTGGGCACCAACCAGCATCAGCGCCACTGAAAGGAGAAGCCCGGGACCAACCAGGGAACCTCAGGGGCGGAGCTGAAACACCTCTAACTCTGCTCAGGGCAGATATCAGGTAGGCCGCTGGGAGAGCCCAGACATCCCTGCAACCTTGGCCAATGGGGGACTTGAACCCCTAGGGCCAACTCCAGATGGGCCCCACTGCCCACTGCCCTGCTCAAGCCTGACCCCAGAGCACCTTCTTCATCACCCAAGTCCAGTCCATCCCAAGCCCACCCACTCCTCCTGCGCTCCAGCGGGGCCGTCTGTCTCTCTCCATTCCTACTTCTCTCCCCACCCCCCAGCCTGGACACCCCCATCTGCCTCTGCCACAGCCTCTGGGACTCCAGGCCTCCTCCTCCAGCAGTCCCTGTAGTACGGACACTGTGGAGCTTTCCAAAGCTAAATCTGAGCACACCACGCCCGCACCAACCCTGCCCAGGGCTCCCTGGCACCCCCAGGATGAAGCCGGCCCTGCCTCCCTGCAGCCTTCAAGGCAGTGGCTCAGAGCTCCTGCCACCCCCGTAGACATGCAGGGTGGTCTGCACCCCCGGCCTCAGCACCCGCTGCTCTGCTGTCCTGCCCCTCCACCCTCCCTGCCCACTCAACAGCTCCCACAATGGCCACACTCCTCCTGCTCCCCACAGACTCTGAAGGACTCCTTGAAGGACAGACCAGGTCTCAACCATCTCCCTCTTGCCCCAAGGGCTAATCACTCACAAATGCCAGGTCCTCAGCTCCCTGGGCACAGGAAAGCCTGGGGAAGGGCCCCACCCGACGACCCCACACAGCCAGCGACACAATGAAAACCCCCACCTGCCATGTCTCGAAAACACAGACTCGTAAAAAGGTAGTTTCCCAAGTGGAGGCTGGGGGACGGCCCCACATTCGGTGCTCGCTGGGAGCCAGGGACCTTGGCCCACACAAGGCCACCGAGGCTCACGGGACCTCACCAGACCTCACCTGACCACCCCCGCAGCCCATTCTACAGAGGAGCCCAAAGAGGCATGGCGGTGGCGATCACGAGGCTGTCCACGGCACACACAGCCTGTGATTGGGGCGCCTGGGCCCTTTGACAGACATGTGGGGCTGCAGAAATGGGGATGGCTCCTTCCCTGAGCCCAGCCTTGCTGGCCCAGCACCTCCAACGTCAGAGCCCAGCCCCAGCCTCCGGCCCAGCCACCAACAAGAAAACTGCCTCTCCTCAGGCCCCAAGGGCAGGCAGCAGAAAGCCTCGGGCCTGTCACCTGCCCCACAGCCTCTGGTGTCAAATGGTCTTGTCCGTCCGCAGGGCAGCCCCTGACCTAGCAGGCCACTGCTCGATCATGGTAAATGCAAACGGCTTCTGTACTCCTGCTTCAATCTACAGCCTGGCTCTCCCTGCTTCACAGATGTTTCATTTAAGCAGCTAAATGACCACAAAATACACCCAAAGAGATGACAGGCCAATTTCTCCCAAGGTTCATTTGCATGAGAAGGGAATGGTGTGTGAAAATTCTATCTTTTCCTTTTTGAAAAAAAAAATATACATTACAGGTGCAAGTCGCAGTATCTCAGGAGCCTACGATGCCTCCTGCGAGAAGCAGGGTCACCAAGGTCTGGACCGGGAAGCCCTGGGTTCCACTACCACCATCGCTCCCCCCGGCGAATTCAGGCAGAGTCTGTGTGCCCTCTGAGCCTCAGTCTCCAAAGCTTGCAGATGGAACAGTCGTAACTGCTGCTGTGAGGGGCTGTCACGGGGCAGGGAAAGCCCTCTGGGGGCCGGGCCCACTTGGCCCCTCAGCGTTTAACTGATCACCATCTGGGTCGCCGCAACAGCCCAGGAGCAGCTGCAAGCAGGCACTGTGGGACCGGTGACTCCACTGTGCCCCAGGAACCCGAGAGGCAGCCACATGTTCTAGGCCAATGACTCTCTAGCCTACAAACCGTCCTGGCCAGACCCACGGCCCACCCACACACAGAGGGGCAGCCCAGGAGCCAGCCCACCCCTCCCAGGCCACCAGACGGCAATGCCAGAGAAAGGCTGGGGGACCCCCACCACTCCACTGGGGAGGCGAGTCGTGACTGTGACACTGGCCTCCTGCCCAGGCCACCCATTTCATGCTGCAAAGGACAACCATGGCCAGCGTGTGGAGGCTGCTGACATGCTGGGCCAAGGCCAGTGCGGGAAGGAGCAGGGCAGGACAGGGGCCCCAGGAGCCAGTCCAGGGTGTGGGCTGAGCCAGTCATGGGTCCCCAGCTGTCAACAAAACCCACAGCCTGGGGCCACCTGCAGCACCCAGGTCCTGACTCACGATGGGGAGGCAGCCAGGGCTTCCCCCAACAGAAACGGCAACTCCTGGTCCAACGGCATCCCGACAGAGTGCACAGACCTCTGCAGGCAAAAAAAGCCTCCTGGGACTGTGGATCCCCTTGGTCACTTCAAAGGGCAGAAAACAACCTTGAGGAAGTGGACAGCACGGCCCGGATTCACCAGAGACGCAGACAGGCACAGAAGAGGAGTCTTCCGCCCCAGGTCACACAGCGCAGATGCAGACCAAGCCCCAGTTCCTGTCCCCAAAGGCCATTCGGAATCACCCATAGCCACACACACCCACACACACATCGAAGTCCCGAGAATTCATGCTGCCAAGAAGTCACCGCACAGATCAGCCACCCCATAAAACACACACGACTGCTTCGAAAGGTGAGGTTTATGGCCTGGATTTATTGACTCGGTTATTCACTCCCAGGTAAGGCATCTGTCCTCACGGGCAACCCCCTCGGCTCCCGCTAACTAAACAGTCAGGAATTGCTGGGTACCCGTCCGTCTGAGCCTTCTCTAAGAACATCTCCAGGCTGGCAGCCCAGGCGCCCCGATGCTGGGGCAGGGCGGGGGTCGGGGAGGCTCCAGGAACACACTGCATCATTAGCTAATGTAGAAAAATGGAGATTCACCCAAAGAAAACAGTGGAAAACCCAAGTCATTATTAAAAGCAGACATCGTCCCTGCCGCTGGCTCCTGCAGACACGAGTAGCCAAGGGGCGGCCCGCCTCCTGCAAGCCTGAGCCACCCTGAGAAACATCTCCTTAAGAAACACCAGAAGACGGAACTTGTCACCCAGAGCACGGAGCACAGACAGTCGGAGTCGTCCGCAGGGCCTCCCTCAAGAGTCATCACACATGCAGATCCGAAGGCAGCGGCGGCTTTTGCTAGTCACTCCAGCGAGGGGGACCTGACTGCAGACACCTGCCCAAACCCTCCTCCCACCCACTCCTGGAGGCGTCAGGCAGAAATGATGGCCCCATTCTACAGATGAGGCAGCCAAGGCCCACGCATCATGCAAGTGGCCCAAGATCTCATGTGCCCACTGGACCCATCTTCCTTCTTCACTTAACCTGCGTTAGGCACTGGCTACTTGCACGATGAGGGGTCTCTCACAAGTCCATGGAGAAGCTCCCCATCACCACCTAGAAGATGCCAAGGGAAGGGTGGGAGGCGGAGGAGGCGGGCACTGGGGAAGCCATTGCCTGGCTCACCAACCAGCCTCCCTCCTGGAGAGAGAAGGCAACAGTAAGGAATCCCCAGGGAGCCCTGCCTTGGTACCCTGAGTCAGCGGGCAGTGAAGACCCAGTGCCACGGAGGGCCCAAGGAAGGCCCATGGGCACAGGGGATCTGGACAAGCTCCCCCGTCTGCACACAGACGCAGAGACCTCAATGCGACCATCTGTCCAGCATCCGCCCCGCCTGGTTGAGCGCTAAGCACGCCCAAGGCGTCACCTCCCTGCATCCTCACACCCACTCCGTGCAGGAAAAACTGGTGCTGTACCATGAAACTCAAGAGTTCAGAAATTTGTCAAAGTCCCACGACCACAAAAGAACAGGCTTCTGGTGTATAGTAACATCAGCCGCCCTCCCATGCCCCCCAGGTGGGACTGGAGAGTTATCCTGTCACCCCGGCATCCCTATGCCACTGGCCTCTGGTCCTGACCCTGGAGGTGGGCCCTCCCCGGAAGGCCATCTGCAAAGGGCAGCGGTGCAGAAGACCATCCCCGGAGAGGAAGAAGACCCAAAGAAGCCAGGGCGGACGAGCTGACAGCGCCCAACCCACGCATGCCCTACAGAGAAGGATGATGAGCTCACAATAGCACAACGTTCTCCCTGCCAATTCCAGTGATCAAAGTGGTAGGTGAGGAACCCCAGACACCCGCACAAGGGTGACGCCCTCGCCCTTTGTCCCTGGGACATTGCCAATGTGCGGCTGGTGAGACGCCTACCCACCCATCAACACCCCCATCAAGAGAAAGGACACCTGCGTGTCCCTAAAGAGGAAGACGAAAGGCGGGCCCCCCCCCCCAGGCCTTAGTATAAGCATCGAATTCCCACTCAGCTGACTGCTGGGAAAGAACCACGGGGCAGAAAAACAACATGGCAATTCAGGAGGGAAATGAGGATGCGGAAGCAGGATCCAGCAGGTCAGAGTCCTGACCTCAGATCACCAGGCCAGGAAGGTGGAGGTTGGGGTGTTGTGAACCTGTTCCAGAACGTTCTCTTCACGCTCACCTGGTGCACTCCGATCGTCGTGCAGGGCTCAGCTAAAAGGCCACTTCCTCCAGGAAGCCCCAGACCCTGCCCCACCCAGGCAGAAATGATGGCCCCATTCTACAGATGAGGCAGCCAAGGCCCAGGCATCATGCAAGTGGCCCAAGATCTCATGTGCCCACTGGACCCATCTTCCTTCTTCACTTAACCTGAGTTAGGCACTGGCTACTTGCACGATGAGGGGTCTCTCACAAGTCCACGGAGAAGCTCCCCATCACCACCTTGAAGATGCCAAGGGAAGGGTGGGAGGCGGAGGAGGCGGGCACTGGGTAAACCTGTGGAAGGATGACCCTGGATGACCTGGGCCCAGCACCTCCTCACACTCCCTCCGCACTGCCTCTGCAGTATCTGCCTGTGTCCTCCTGGGCCGTGAGCAGGGCTGCCCGTCTGCCCAGAGCCAGGCACAGGGTAGCGGTCAGTAAACGCTTGCTGGGTGGGTGAATACCCAGGCCCACTGCAACTCCGGCTCCCTTGCACAAGGGCCTAGACAGGGAGGTGGTCCCAGAATGGCCCACAGTGCCCCTCCAACCTCCAGCCCCCCCTTAAGGCAGCCACTCGCCAGATGGGAGTGAACGTCAGGGGAGGTGACCAGGGCACAGGGCAGGAGTGGTCACATTGGCAGCGGCCTCCGTGTGCTGCCTGCTTTTGCGCTAGGTTAAGCACACACCTGTACCCTGTGTCGGGTATGACCACTCCACATCCACCTGGAGGACAGGGAGTGCACCACCTTCCTACTGTGTAAATGGGTAAACTGAGGCTCAGAAAGGTTGAGCAAGTTGCCCAAGGGCAAACATGAGCAAGCTACAGTTTCCGGGCTGGACTTGCAAACAGCTTCCTTAACACGGTCCTCTTCCTCACTGTACCATTCACCCACTCAGAAAATCCACACACGCCCTGCATCTTGTGCCCTGCGCCCAGCACTGCGTTGTGGACAGGTCACACCCTGCACCCAGCACTGTGCCACAGACAGACAGGTCACACCCTGCGCCCAGCACTGCGCCACAGACAGACAGGTCACACCCTGCGCCCGGCACTGTGCCACAGACAGGTCACACCTTGCACCCAGCACTGTGCTGCGGACACACAGGTCACGCCCTGCACCCAGCACTGCGCCCAGCACTGCACCATGGACCGACAGGTCAGCACACAAGGCTTCTGCTTCCAGGACTTCCAGACAGGACACTCACTTTTCTGACTAGCCCCCGAAGTCTTCCAAGAACCTCCAGTCTCTCAGGCCAACAGTTTCCCTCAAGGTCTGCACCCTGTGTTACCGTGGGGAGCAGGCCTCACCCACCCTCCTGCAAGGCCTTCGATGTGATTCATGCCCCTCAGAACCCAGCGTGTATCACGGCCCAGAGCGGGTGTGATCCACCTCAAGGCCCTTTCTCCAGCCTTTTCCTGCTGACGCCAACCAAGGCAGGTGACAGCACCAACAGGCCGTTCCACAGAATGAAGGGAATGAAGGTCTCATTTCATCAACTCCTACCCCAAGGCAGAACCCATCCCCTTACTAGGAGCGGCAGGCACCCCAACCTGCCCCAGCACCCCTCCATGTCCATGGCTTCCCTCACCAGGAGCCAGGAGGGCTGGACACAAACCCCACATCCTCGCTCAGCGCTCAGTGGGCCAAGCCTGTCGCCCACCGCAGCAACCTGCTGGGTCAATGTTATCTGCCTCTCTCCTTCCCTACCTGGCCTCCCACACTTGGCTCACCTCCCATCTCAGGGTCTGTTTCTGGGGGGGCGCAGCCTCAGAGCCTTACAAAACAGGATTAAATAAAACCTGCCAACTCTGGGCAGAGACTGCCACTCACATGAACCCCTCAACTCTGTCGCCCAGGCTGGAGTGCCGTGGCGGGATCTCGGCTCACTACAAGCTCCGCCTCTCCTGGCCTCACCCTCGAAGGAGGAGGAGACAGTGAGACCCTAGATTGGAGCCCGAGGAAGGAGATGGGCTCTGCCTCTGGGTGGGAGTTGATGAAATGAGACCTTCATTCCCCACCAGGGAGAGGTTATTTTAATTGTGGTAAACTATACATAACACAAACCTCACTGTTAGTGACATTTAGTGTCATCCATTCACAATACCACGAACCCTCCACACTGTGGAGTTGCAGAACTTTTTCACGCCCCCAAACAGACCCCCAAGCCCATGGGCACTCTCCCCAGCGCCTTCTCCCGGCAGCCGCGCATCTGCTTTCTGTTCTGCGACAGGAGTTGCTATTCTGGACATTTTAAGGGAATCATGCAGGACTTGTCTTTCAGGCCTGGCTTCCTCCCCTTAGCATCACGTTTTCCAGGTTCATCTACACATATTCCACTGCATGGACGGACTCCGGGTGTATGCCCCACTCATCCACTGAGGAAACCATTCTTTTTATCCCCATCCTACAGAGAAGGAAGCTGAGGCTCCAGGAAGGTCAAGTTCAAAAACCCGCAGTGTCAGCAGCTCCAGGACTCCAGCCCTAGGTCCCAACCACACTGCGCTGTGCCTGGACACCCCAGGGATGAAGGGTGTGCCTCTCCTACAGCCAGGGACTCCGGCCAGAGGGGAGTGACAATGCAGCGAGGCTCAGGTGCTGGGAGTCGCCGAGCCCAGCCGGCCCAACTCCAGGCCCGGGCCACGCCCAGCTGCCCTGCCCCAAGCCTGCCTCCTTCCAGCTCTGGAATGAAAACAGATAAAACCAAGAGGGACTTGAGGCAGAGTGAGGCCCCCACAGCATCCCACGAGGACCTCCAGCATCCAATGGGTGCCTGGTGTCCGTCTGAGGAGCAGCCCAGCCGTTGTACATGGAACAGCTCAGATCTGAAGGGGGTCTTGGCTTTCACCAAAATGACTGTGGGATCGTTTCTCTCTCCTGTCCCAGCAGAAAGATGAGCTGGGGCCTGGGGGAGGGACACACAGATGGCCCAGTCACAGGGGGCAGGAGGGTCTTAGGATGTGGCGCTCATGAGCATGAGGGACCAGAACCTTCCGCCACTCCAGGGGGCCTGGGACACAGAATGTTGCTAGACAAGGACTGCCTAGGCACCTTGTGCACCGGGGACACGTGGCAACGGCCCTGGGGCCAGTCACCCTCCATGCATGACAGCTGTCACTCACCCAGGCAAATGACATGACAGGCGGTCCATCTCCATCCATGACAGCTGTCACTCACCCAGCACCTCTGGTTCCTGACAACGGTCGGAGGTGGGACACTGGAGCTGCAGGCAAGTGTCCAGAGCTCACCCCTCAACACGCAGCCTGCAGCCCCTGCCAGACGCCAACCACAGACACACCGGAGGACAGAATAAGCCAGAAAAACTAAAACATAGCCCTCAAACTTGGGGGAGTAGCCAAGGTCAAGGGGGCAGCGCCTGAGTCAGGAAGGCCACGCCTTCTGCCCCTCAGCTGGCAAAGGGGATGGATTGTCCACCTGCCCTGGGAAACACAGCTCCCACGCCCCCTGCCTCTGGAGATGTCCTACGTGTCTCTCCAAGAAACGTAGCTGAAAACTGGACGTATGTCCAAAATCAGGGGCGGGGAGGCACACGGCATTTGAGGGTAAGGCCAGGAGAGGCAGGGCTGGGCAGGGCTGGGGAAACTGTCCTCCCTGGCCTGCCTGCCAGAGGATGCTGGTCCCAGGGTCCCCTAGGAGGATCTCACCGCCACCTCCTCCACTGGGGGGTTGGGGGACCCCCTCCGACTCCAGCCACTGCAGAAAGGATCTCCCTGTGGAAGGATGACCCTGGAGGCAGCCAACACAGCATTTTTTTTTTTTTTTTTTTTTT
>NW_016803673.1:1840918-1854288 GCF_001698545.2 Rhinopithecus bieti | reverse complement strand
GCTCACTGCAAGCTCCGCCTCCCAGGTTTATGCCATTCTCCTGCCTCAGCCTCCTAAGTAGCTGGGACTACAGGCGCCCGCCACCTCACCCTGCTAGTGTTTTTTTTGTATTTTTTGGTAGAGACGGGGTTTCACCGTGTTAGCAGGGATGGTCTCGATCTCCTGATCTCGTGATCCGCCCGTCTCAGCCTCCCAAAGTGCTGGGATTACAGGCTTGAGCCACCGCGCCCGGCCCAACACAGCATTTTTTAAAGTCCCTGACAACAGATGACAGACAGGCACCCCCTTCCCACCCCATGCAGATTTCAAAGAACACAGGGCTCGGAGGCCTTGAGCAAACTTAGAGACGGGCTCCTCGATCCTGGGAAGGCCACGGCCGACAAGCACCTGGTGGGGAACGGAAAGATACCGTGTTTTCGCGCTGCCTTTGAAACCAAAAGTACAAAACAAACCAACAGAAATATTGATGACTTCAAGGCCAAGCTGGCCCAGGGGGACAAGGAGTGGGTCTGTTAAAATGATTTTTCTTCACCCTTATACAAACTTTTTAAAGACTGACAAATGAGCCAGGTGCGGTGACTCACGCCTGTAATCCCAGCACTGTGGGAGGCCAGGGCGGGCGGATCACAAGGTCAGGAGATCAAGACCATCCTGGCTAACACGGTGAAACCCCGTCTCTACTAAAAATACAAAAAATTAGCCGGGCGAGGTAGCGGGCGCCTGTAGTCCCAGCTACTCGGGAGGCTGAGGCAGGAGAATGGCGTGAACCCAGGAGGCGGAGCTTGCAATGAACTGAGATCCAGCCACTGCACTCCAGCCCGGGCGACAGAGCAAGACTCCGTCTCAAAAAAGAAAAAAAGACTGACAAATGAACCCCACAAAACAGAAACACGTGTTTCTAGCAGCATCAGGATTGCAAAACCTGCAGCTGCCATGCACCGGGAGGAGACCTAACTCAGGGGTACGGCCGCTCAGTCTGGCCCGAAATTCAAGCTCCCACTGCCCAGACCATCCCCTCCGCGGCCCTGGGTTTGTTATTCTTGTTTATCTTTTGGATTCAGAAGCCAAATAGTGTCCGCAGCGCCAGGCAAAGAGTCCTTCAGAGCACAAAGCTTCAGGGGACCAAAAACCAGGCACCTGAGCATGGGGCTTGCCCCAGTGAAGGGGCGCATCAGAGCTGATGGGGGCAGGGCGGGGGAGTTTGCTGGGTTTAGGGTCTCCTCCAGCCAGCTCCTGACCCCATTGTGAGAGCAGGTCTGCAGGTCCCGGAGCACCCACCCCAGAGGTGTCAAGTGAGCACGTGGGGAGAGGCACTAAGGCTTCAGAAGAGCTTCCATGCCAGGGGTGGGGGCGTCGGAGAGGTGAGCTCATGGCTCCACCCTGCAGGAGTAGGGGGACATGTCAGCCAAGCACTTCCCACTTGCCAGGCACCAGGCTGAGGGCCGGGTCCTCAGCCAACCCCTGGGAGGGGCTCCTAAAATAGCCCCTTTGACAGAGCAGGATACAGGGCCCAGAGAGGCGCCATGGGACAGCCACGAGGTGCCGAGGCAGGATCTGAAAGCGGGTGTCAGAGGCTCAACACTGTGCCGTCTCCATCCTAGGAATGTGTCGGCCGCCCAATGCCCAACCACACACGAGGCCAGGCCCGGAGGAGATGGGTCCCCAGGCAGGGGCTGCATGAGGACAGCTGGGCTCCCAGGGCAGCAGGAAGGAGCGGACGCCGCAGCCATCCGGAACTCGGACAAAGGATGTTGACAGGGCAGGAGGATGAGCCAATGGAGACTTCCTGCAGCAGAGACACAGAGCCCGGAGCCATAGCCACCGGCAGGACAGGCAGCCAGGCAATGACCTGAGCCCAGGCATGCCTCCGGCCATGTCCCAGAGCCCCACCACTGACCTGTGGCCCACGAGGACCTCCTGCTGTCAGCCTGCTGACTTTGCCAGGGCCTCACGCTCCCCAGCAGGCCCCAGCTGAACTCACTCAGCTGAAAAAGCATTCGGGGAGCACAGGTGCTAGTGGTGAGGGGAAGGCAGCGCCAGCTGCACACCCCACCACCTTGCCACCTCATCAGGGAGCCTGCCAGAGTCACCTGAAGGCGGCCCTGCCTCCTGCCTGCCTTGTCTCTCATCTGAAAGTACCATCTTCCTCTCTCCATTCATCCTTATTCTGCCCCTTCCAGAAAGTCAGGAACACAAGCACAGGGTTTCTGCGTCTGCTGCCCAATGCCACAAGCTGGTGCGCGGCAAGCAGAGTGGAGTGGAGGACAGCTGGGCCGCCAGCCACCCGGGAGCAGGAGGATCAGGAGGCCGGGAGCCGTGTGGCCAGAGGACAGAGCCAGTCAGCCCTGGGGCCATCTCTGGACTCAGGCACCTCGTTCTCTGTCTCCCAACCTCCCAGCAACCCAATGGGCCGTTTTGCTGGTGGAGGGGGGTGCTCCAGAGGCAAGAGACCTGCATGGGCTGGCACGAGGCCTCAGCCCCCACACAGCGGCGTGATCTCAGACTGGCCCATTACCTGTCCCCTCCTTCATCCATTAACCGGGGCAGAGCTGCCCCCACCTGGTGCTGCGCAGGGTCTTCCGAGGACCAGGGGAGGTGCCGGTGCTGGGCGGTCCTGAAACAAACCCATCCAGAATAGAGAAAGGGAGTGTGTCAGGGCAGAGGGGCCCTGGCAACAAGATCTTTCCCCAGGACACTGGGGTGCTGCCCCCAACCCTGACACCACAGAGGCTGATCACCACCCAGCTGCCCCGCCAGCCATGGGGCACGGCCACCTCTCTGGAACCTTCTATCACGCATCTCCCTGGGTCTCAGACTCATCACTGCTGCAGGGAAACACCATCCCCTGCAAGGCGGAGGGAAGGACACCAAGCAGGTGGCCCGGTGCCAGCCAGGTCGAGCTCTGCAGTGAGCGGCGGCCGTTGCCTTATGTCTCCAATCGTCAGAGCTGCTGGCATGCAGCGTCCTCTGTCCCAACTGCTGCTGGAACATGGATTTCAGAAACGGCAACACCCCTTCCAGCAATGATCCAGGATGAAGCAGTGTGGTGGCACCTCCAGCCTATGGCCACCCAGAGCCTGTCTCCAACCACCTGTCTCCAACCCTTAGCTACCAAAATCTACTTTTCAGAGCATCTCAAGTACCACCTCCTCCAGGAAGCTTTCCACCATCACCCTGCCCCCAGGAATCTACATACCGCATTTGCTGAGGAGTGGCACAGCCTGCTATTGACCCTGCCAACAGCAAAGCCTGCACGTGCCCCACCTTCTACCCAGTCCAACCCAGGAGGCCCTGGGGAGAAGCAAGAGATGGGGTGAGGCCCCTTCTTCAGCGTCCCACGTCGCCGGCAGCTTCTTCCTCACCCATGGTCCTCATGTGACAATTAACAGCTCCCTTCCCCATCTCAGACTTAGGTGTTGCAGGACCATCTGGCTCACCTGATTCTGCTTGCCCCAGAATGCCTCCTTCTGCAGACAGGCACTAGTGACCACAACCACACCCCACTACACCAGTGCGGTGTCCAGGTGCACCCAGCAGCGCACCCAGGGCTTTAGCTTCCACTTGGCAGCCAGAGGGGAGGGGAGGAGAGGTGGGTGGTAAGGCAGCAGCCCCAGGAGGAGAGCCGCTCCCTCAGGCCGTCCGCTGCCCCCAGCTCTGATGCTGAGGGAGGGCAGGCAGCGGGCGAGGGCCAGTGCCCTTCACTGGGAGTGAGCCACCAGGTTCGGGGTGAGGGTGCCATGTCCTGAGGCTCAGTGGGGCCTGCCGTGGGGTAGAAACTATGCTGGGTGCCAGGCACACACTTTTTGCATCAAATCTTTCCAAGAGTCTGCAAGGTGGCCAAAGTCATCCCATTTCAGACAACGAGGCCGAGCTCGAGGGACACGGCCCCCGTTAAGATGCTAAGTGTGGCCGAGCAGGCCAGTGCGGTCCCCACTGCTGCCCCTGCGGGCCACTCTTCATGTCTCCAAGCATTTCCAGTGATCTCTTTCTGGCAGTGTCATTCCAGATATGAGGAGCCCGGCCTCCATCAGGAAAATGGGGCTGAGAGCTAAGTCCCCTCTAGACCGCCCAAGGGTGGGGGTTGCGGTCATGGAGGCGCTCAGTCCGCTTCCTGGCACAACAAGGGCCTGGGAGAAAGCTCTGCTCTTACTGATCACTTCCTGTTTGACCAGCCCCTGCCAAAAGCTTTAGATACAAATGGAACAGTAAACATGACAAACGGTGCGACCTGGAAGGGGAAAGTCCGGGAGACCAAGAGCCCTTGCCAGGGGGCCCGAGCGGGCCTGGGGGCAGGAAAGGTTTTCTAGGACAGGCCTCTAAGCAGACGGCAGCAGTGAGCCAGGCAAGAGGGTTCCCCTTCAGGGAACTGCAGGGGAAAGGCCCTGAACTGGGAGGCACAGGAAGGCAGTCACTGTGCCTGAAACTGGGGCACGGAAGGCCAGGGAGACTCGGTGGGGGTGACACTAGGCAGGGGGGTGCCTCCAGGGTAGCAGCGCCAAACCATGCGTGGCTGCAGCACACGTGGCCGCAGACCAGGCTGGTGGGGCAGGAGGCCTAAAGAGGGGCACATGGGACTGGGCGCAGCAGACTCTAGCTAGCGGGGCAGGAGGCTGCAAGGGGGACACCTGGGATAGGGTGCGGCAGACCAGGCTGGCAGGGCAGGAGACGGCAAGAGGGGACCTAGGACAGGGCGTGGCAGATTCTGGCTGCTGCCTGGTTTTAGAGGGCCCGCCTCCTGGTTTTGGAGGGCCCACTGCCTGATTCCATAGGGCCCACTGCCTGATTTTGTACATCCTGCAAGCCAAGAAAGGTTTTTATGTTTTTGTTGTTTGTTGTTGTTTTGTTTTTGAGATGGAGTCTTGCTCTGTCCCCCAGGCTGGAATGCAGTGGCGCTATCTCCGCTCACTGCAAGCTCCGCCTCCTGGGTTCATGCCATTCTCCTGCCTCAGCCTCCTGAGTAGCTGGGACTACAGGCGCCCGCCACCACACCCGGCTAATTTTTTGTATTTTTTTTAGTAGAGATGGGGTTTCACCGTATTAGCCAGGATGGTCTCGATCTCCTGACCTCGTGATTCGCCCGCCTCGGCCTCCCAAAGTGCTGGGATTACAGGCTTGAGCCACCGCGCCGGGCCAAGGTTTTTATGTTTTTAAATGGTTGAGCAGGTTGGTGGGGGAAGCATAAGAATAATATTTCATGATATGTGAAAATGATATACATTTCAAACTTCATTCTACAAAAACAAATTTCACGGGAGCATCGTCACACTCCTCCATTTGCAGACCACCCAGGGCTGCTGTCGTGCTGCAAGGGCAGACCTGCATAGTCGTGACAGAGACCGTCTGGCTCACAAAACCTAAAATATTTACCAACCAGCCCTGCACTGAAACATCTGCCACCACCTGCTCTAGGAGAGAGACAGCAATGGCTGGGATGGGACACTGGGAGAGACCTCTGCCTGCTTTAGGAGAGAGACGGCAGCGGCCAGGCTGGGACACCGGGAGAGAAGAAGGTGACTTCAGGGGCAGTCAGGAGGGAGGCCTGCTGGAGCCTCAGCTGGGGGCTCGGGTCTGGGCATCTGCGTAAAGCCAGGGTCTTCCACACTGGCCCCACCAGATTGCCAACGCTGTCCTTGTCCTGGGAATCCCACCTCTCAAACTGGGAAGCCACAGCCCACAGACATGGCCTGGACACAGGGATGAACATGTGTCCTCACAAGTCACCTCGAAAGAGGCCACCACACTGCCCACCACCCAGGCCAGAACCCAGTGTCCTTCCAGGAAGACCAGAAAGATTTCCTCCAGGGAGGAGACATCCTCATGACCTGGGCCTCAGAGCAAGAAAAGGCTCAACAGAGGCACGTGGGTGGGGCGGATGCTCACCCACGCCAGACCCCCAACAAGGTCCTGCCTCCAGAAGTCCACCGCCCTGACGCCAGGGCCCCAACTAATCTCCAAGGCCCAAACCGCAGGCAGATGCAGGTCACTCTCACAGCGGCCTCCACACCTCACATCCAGCATTCCTCCCGGTCTCATCCTGCCCCACACCAAAGCCAGGGTTTTTGCAATCGCAACACTCGGCAGAAATCTCTTATTTTCGCCAATGCCAGGTTATACCCTCCTTGCGGCCTGGGGTCCTTCCTGCTGACCCCAGGCCTGAGCCTGGATCCTGCTCAACATAGCCTTCAAGTCCCACTCCCGGTGAATCCCTGTCACTAACAGTCAGTGCTCCCACCCCACCCCACCCCATGCTCCCGGGCTCCTGCCCAGCGGGAATGCCAGTGCTCGCAAGATGAAAGTTTCTCACCCTCATTTTCATTACTGTCCCTCCAAGGAGCCTTTTCAGATATTTTTCCTAATCTCCCTCCCTGCATGAAATTTTAATGCTGCAGATGCACTATTTCTGTGGGTTTTTTGTTTTGTTTTTTTCTTTTGAGACGGAGTCTCGCTCTGTCACCCAGGCTGGAGTGCAATGGCGTGATCTCGGCTCACTGCAACCTCCACCTCCCGGTTCAAGCGATTCTCCTGCCTCAGCCTCCCAAGTAGCTGGAACTACAGGTGACTGCCACCATGCCCGGCTAATTTTTGCATTTTTAGTAGAGACAGGGGTTTCAGCACGTTGGCCAGGCTGGTCTCAAACTCCTGATCTCAAATGATCTGCCTGTCTCAGCCTCCCAAAGTGCTGGGACTGCAGGAATGAGCCACCATGCCCAGCCCTGATCTTGCCTTCTTTTTTTTTTTTTGAGACGGAGTCTCGCTCTGTTGCCCAGGCTGGAGTGCAGTGGTGCTATCTCAGCTCACTGCAAGCTCCGCCTCCCGGGTTCCCACCATTCTCCTGCCTCAGCCTCCCGAGTAGCTGGGACTACAGGCGCCCACCACCACGCCCGGCTAATTTTTTTTTTTTTGTATTTTTAGTAGAGACGGGGTTTCACTGTGGTCTAGATCTCCTGACCTCATGATCCGCCTGCCTCGGCCTCCCAAAGTGCTGGGATTACAAGCGTGAGCCACCGCGCCTGGCCTATCTTGCCTTCTAAATAACCCTCTCCACTACCAAGGAGCCAGAGCTCCTTGAACAAACAGCTGGTTCCTAAGCTGGGACGATGGAAACGCAAAGTGAGCCTGGAACATCTTGTGCCAGGAAGTCAGGCACGGTATTCACATGTCCTCTGCAATCGAAGAACGATGAGGACGAATCAAAAGACACAGGGAAGCAAAAGCCGGTGTAACACGGTTTCTCACTGGCCAAACCTGAGACTGTGTGAGCATCAGTATAAATAATGATGGTAACAGGTTATATGCATGGAATAAAACAGGAAACCATAACCCAAACTGGAGACATGGCAGGCAGGGACAGAATGAGGGAGGGAGAGAGGAAAAAGAAAAGCAGAGATGGATGAGAAGAAAAAGAAGAAAAGAGTGAGAGAGATGAGCAGAGAAGAATGAGAGGAAGGAAAGGAGAGAGAAAAGAAGAAGCAAATAGCAAGATATTTATATTGACTCAAAGTATCTTCTTTAAGTATGTGTTAAGGGCAAAGAGAAGCAAAGTAACTTTACAGTGAAATCAAGCAATCTCCACCTTAACAGAGTAATTAAACACAACATCACCCGCAATGGGGCACATCCAAGCCCCACAATGGGGCACATCCAAGCCCCGTGCCAACTGCTAGGAGGAAGCAGGAAGGATGCAGCAGGGAGGCTGAGCTAGGCCCCTACAGGTGCCTGACCCTGCTGATGGGGGAACATTCTGTAACCAAAGGAGGCTGTAACCTTCCAAAGAGTCAAGGTCATGAACATCAAAGAAAGGCTGAGGAGTGGGCCCAGGTTGACAGAGAGGGACACAGCCACCGGCAGCCCAGGGTCCTGAGGCAGCTCTATGCCGTGAAGGGCATTTGCTGGGACAACTGTGGAGAAGCGGACGGGTCACGGATTGCTGCTGTTGGCTGGATGGAGACAGTGGTGCTGTGGTTACAAAGGAGCATGACCTTGTTTGTAGGAAACGCACTGATGCATTTGGGGTGCAGGCCATCGAGCCCCATACTTCCCCTCAAATGGTTCAAGAAAAAGTTACCTGTGCTGTACTTGTAACTTTCCTACGACTGAGATATTTTCGAATTTTTTTAGAAAATACAATCTATCCCCTAAAAAAGAAAAGACGTCCTTGTCTTCCTCACAGCCAGCATCCCCTCCTCTGCTCCCGGCAGCCCAGTGCCCCAGCTACACCAGCCAAGCTCCTTCTGCTGGCACCGGGGGCCCTTCGGGTATTTCCCTATCGCTTTTCAGTTACCAAGCTCCTCATCAACATCTACTGGGGTCCTTGTGTGACGAGAAGCCTCATGAGAGTGGGGACAGCCCTGGCCTGTTCTCCTCCCTCCCCTCACAGGCACAAAGCCCGCGTGGCATGCGGTAGGGTTTTATTATTACTTATTTATTTATTATTTAATTATATATTATTTATTTATTTATTTATTATTCCTCGAATGAAGGCACAAGGTTCTGAGGGACCCAGAGAGGAGCGAGCCCAGCCATGGCCCTGCCTTGGAGGGGCTCAGACCTGGAAGGGAGGCAGCCACACAAAGGTGCTCCAGACACAGTCGGTCTCTCGTTAGGATCACCCTTCACACTCTCCAGCTGTCCAGCTGCTGAGTTTTGCAGAACGAGCAGCAAGGGTACTGTGTAATGACACAAAAAGCGGAGAGGATGAGGACAGAGGGACACCTGGAACAGTGAAGGAGTGAGATGGAGGTTCGAAGCGCGTGCAGGACAGGGTGGGGAGAGGGTGAAACCCAAGGAGGCTGCGAAGGGGAGGGAGCCCCGATACCAGCTCCTACAGGAAGAACCAGGCTAGAAGGAGACAAGGTCTTCCAGCAAGCGCACAGCTTATGATGGCACACATCAAAAAGGCCCTGGAGGGGGGGTGCCAAAAACATCGCCAGGCTGGTGTGTCTGGGAAGAGGCAGGGAGCACAGGGAGTTGAGGTGGAGGTTGGGGACAGACTCTGGCAGGCCTGGGGCCAAGCCTTTGCGTGGTGTTCCAGCAATGGCTGCCTGATCTGTTTTACTGGAAAGAGGTCACCAGGGCGATGTGCGCAAGTCAGAGACTGGGCGGGTGGTGCCCTAAGGGTGCAATCTGGAGATGCTGGCACAGGCAACCTCGGGACCTCCCAACCGAAGCTGCTCCAGACATACTCAGTCTCTTGTGAGGGTCAGCAGATTGTGGCCATACCCAATTAGCTTAATTAAACCCATGGGGCTTCCAGGCACTTTGGATAAAAAATAAAATAAAATCAAGTAGATCCTGCCAGCTTCAGAAGAAATGACCAGGTGGGCCACTGGGATCCCTGTGACCACCTCCTAGCACCCGGTTCTGTGCACAGCAGGTGCTGCATAAATGCACATTGCTATGATGATCCATTAGGGCAAATAACCCAGCCTAGATTAAACTCAAAGTGGGAGGGGCGCTCCAAGTCCTCTGAAAATAGGATGTCACCATGAGAAGCCAGGGGAAATTCTGGAAGGAGGGAACATGATAGAGGCCTCCGGGCTAGACGGCCCCATATGCCATGACTGGCAGGGAGGTGGGAGACTGCCCAGCATGTGCCCTCGAGGGGCCCTGCAACTCACTAGCCAGGGATCACAGGCACCCACCCCCCATCCCAGCCACCCCTTGAAAACAGACACACACCGTGACAACCCAAGAACGAGGCCAGGGACATCCCTCAGAAAGTCCGCAAGACAGCAAGCCAGCTTAGGAAAGTCTGCAGTCATCATTTATTTAAACAGTCTTGGCCGGGCGCGGTGGCTCAAGCCTGTAATCCCAGCACTTTGGGAGGCCGAGACGGGCGGATCACGAGGTCAGGAGATCGAGACCATCCTGGCTAACATGGTGAAACCCCGTCTCTACTAAAATACAAAACTAGCCGGGCGACCTGGCGGGCGCCTGTAGTCCCAGCTACTCGGGAGGCTGAGGCAGGAGAATGGCGGGAACCCGGGAGGCGGAGCTTGCAGTGAGCTGAGATCCGGCCACTGCACTCCAGCCTGGGCGCCAGAGCGAGACTCCGTCTCAAAAAAAAAAATAAAAATAAAAAAATAAACAGTCTTGGGAGGGAGACTGCAATCCCTATGTTGGTTTTGCCACTTACTGATCTGGGCAGGAGTGGTGGCGTGGTGAGGAGTCACTCAAGCTCTCCGAACCTTGACGGCCTCACCTATTAAACACAGGCGGCAACCCCCACCTAAGGTTGTGCTTAGGCCACAGCAGGGCAGGTAAGAAAGGGCAGATGTGATTTTTCTATGACCCAACCACCAAGGGTGGAGATGACCTCTTCCCCCTCCCATCCCCACCCCTTAAGAAATATGAGTTTCAGCCAGGCGCCGGGGCTCACGTCTGTAATCCCAGCACTTTGGGAGGCTGAGGTGAGCAGATCACGAGGTCAGGAGTTTGAGACAAGCCTGGCCAACACAGTGAAACCCCATCTCTACTAAAAATACAAAAAATAGCTGGGCATGGGTGTGGCGCTGTGGCTCACGCCTGTAATCCCAACACTTTGGGAGGCCAAGGCAGGCGGATCACGAGGTCAGGAGTTCGAGATCTGTCTGGCCAACATAGTGAAACATCGTCTCTACTAAAAATACAAAAAATAGCTGGGTGTGGGCCGGGCACGGTGGCTCACATCTGTAATCCCAACACTTTGGGAGGCCGAGGCAGGTGGATCACGAGGTCAGGAGTTTGAGACCAGCCTGGCCAACATGGTGAAACCCCATCTCTACTAAAAATACAGGCTGGGTGCAGTGGCTCATGCCTGTAATCCCAACACTTTGGGAAGCTGACGCGGGTAGATCACCTGAGGTCGGAAGTTCGAGACCAGCCTGACCAACATAGAGAAACCCCATCTCTACCAAAAGTACAAAATTAGCTGAGTGAGGTGGCACATGCCTGTAATCCCAGCTACTCAGGAGGCTGACACAGGAGAATCACTTGAACCCGGGAGGCGGAGGTTGTGGTGAGCCGACATTGCACCACTGCACTCCAGCCTCGGCGACAGAGCAAGACTTCATCTCCAAAAAGACAAAAAAAAAAAAAAGTGAGTTTCCCAGATAACAAACACCAGCCATACAGAGAAATGAAGTCCCTCTCCCAGCTCCTGTGTGCAGCCAGATGCAGTAAAGGGGTTTCTCCACGTGTGAACGTACAGATGGGGCCGTCATAGCCAACGTGAGGGTTAAGGGACCACCTGCAGCCATCCCTGTGCAGGCAACAGTCGTACAAAGGTGGCCCACCCTCCACGGGACAGAGGAGTGGAAGGCAAGGTCAGCCTCAGCTACACAGGGCCATCCATACATGCCAGTGTCCAGGTGATGGTCATTTCATGGGCACTGTGCTAAGGGTGTGCCTTCTGTGCCTGCCCTTAGCAAATCCTCACAGCATGGCTAAGAGGGGGCTGCTGTGACTATTCTCATAACACAGATGGGGAAACTGAGGCTCTGGAGGTCGTTGCCTACCTGGGAGGGGACAGTGCCAGGATTCAATCAGAGCAGAGAGCCACACAGACACACACCCATCTGGTCCTCCTACCACCCAGGCCCCTACACACCCTCCACCCACCCAGCAGCAGGGCCCTTATGACACCCCTCCACCAGTCAGGCAGCAGGGCCCGTAGACAACCCTCCACCGGCTCAGCAGTGGGACCCCCAGACGCCCCTCCACCGGCCCAGCAGCAGGGCTCAAGGGGCCTGTGTCAGGGTTCATATTGCTGCCTGGCCAATGGCTCCAGAGACCCCAGGAAGTCTCTGGCTTGAACTTCCAGTGCAAAGGCTGAGCCAAGCCACCTGCCACAGCCAGGGCCCCCTCTTCTTCCCATCTTCCCAAACCACAGCTGGGGAGGGGCAGCCCGGAGACCCAGCGACTCCACGACGCAAGGCTGGGTTCCTCCCAAGCCTCCTCTGTGCTGACCCAGCTGCCCTGCCTCTGCCCTGAGCCCCAGCCTGCAAGCAGCCGGAAATCCTGCCCCAGCAAGTCAGCCTGGGCAGCCCCTGGAACTCACATCAAAGGCAGCCGCCTTGGTTCCAGGCCCAGCCCTGCTCCCCCACAGCTACCCTTCTCCTCAGTTTCTCCAGCCATAAAATGGAGTCCAGACTTCCCAGTCCCCGTGGGGCTCTGAGAACAGATCTGGGGAAGCCCTCTGCAGCGGTGACCGCCACCTGCACCTGACCACTGACACCCTGCGGGAAGAAGGGCTGGCTCCCAGGGAGGCTCCTGAGGGCTCCTACTAAGCCGGTCCAAGGCGGTGCTGGGTAATCATTACCCAGTGGGAAGGCGGCCCCTTCCCCTCAGGGCTTGCCTTTGTCAGCACGCCCCCCCAACCCAGCCCAGAAGGGCCCGGTCTCCTAGGGAACGCAGTCACCACCAAAGGGCAGAGGCCTCGGCAGCCCAGCCTGGAATCGCTAGTGACTCACTCTCTCTCCTTCCCAGGAACCACGTCCTAAGTCCCACTGGTGAATGGTCCCTCTCCACATGGAGTTGCCACTGCGCGCCG
The DNA here is from genome assembly GCF_001698545.2 of Rhinopithecus bieti. Classification (NCBI taxonomy): domain Eukaryota; kingdom Metazoa; phylum Chordata; class Mammalia; order Primates; family Cercopithecidae; genus Rhinopithecus; species Rhinopithecus bieti. Next base: position 1,841,759 of record NW_016803673.1, on the reverse strand, counting down.
TGAGGGGCTGCTGAGCTGGCTGGAAGGTGGCGCCTCGTCGGTGCTGGTTGGTCCGAGCTGGCACCCCCTCTGCCTCCCCCGACCTCTTCTAAGCTGCTCCCAGTAAGGATTCCGCGACCCCCGGAGAAGAGGATGGAAGCCTCTATTCTGCTCAAGTCTTAGCCAAGTTCCCTTTAAGAGGCCAAGAAAAGCAGCTCCGTTCGGCGGGGCAGGCATTTTCCTGCCTGGCCCTGCGGCCGCACGCGTGTCTCCGCCGCGACAAAGGCCACACTCAGCGCCCGAAGGAGGGGTGGGGGTGTTAGGAAAGCGATGGGGGCCAGGACCGGCGCCAAGTGGCCCTGGGGATCCTCGAGGCGGCTCGACCCGGGCCCGGGTCCTGGAAGAGGCGGAGGCCGGAGAGGGGGCGGTGCCCGGGGCGAACCCAGCTCCCTCCGGCCCCGAGGGCTCCCGCCCCGCGCCCCTCCCGGGCCCTCAAGCCGCGCCCCCGGCCGGCACAGCGACCGCGCCCGCTCTTCCACCGGCGTCCGGCCAGGAGGCGCGAGGCCCGAGGATACGACCCACGACGCTTACACCCGGCTCGGCAGGCTCCCTGGGCACTGAGGGGCCACTCGCAGGGCCCCGCAGAGCAAGCGCAGCGCGGCAGCCTCCCCCATTCCAGGCGGCGCAGACCGCGGAACCGCCGCACCGGAGCAGTGCCCGGGGGCGGGGAGGACGGCGGTGCGACCCAGGCTGGAGGGACTTTGGCCAACTTCGCGCCTCCTGAGGTCGCGGCTCGGAGGGCCGGGGCGCGCCCTCCCGTCGCCCGCCCGCGTCCCAGAGCACGGCCGCCACAGCCAGGGCG
>NW_016803673.1:1828040-1840041 GCF_001698545.2 Rhinopithecus bieti | reverse complement strand
ACTCGTCTGGCACCTCCCCGCGTCCCAAGCGCCGCCCCGCCCCGCCCCCCCACTTCCTGCCCCGCTACCGCCCGCGAAAGTTGCGGTGGGCGGGGGTTGAGGCGAAGGCCCAGGTCCAGGCGACTTTCTCCAAGGGCGCTCGGACTTTGGGGGGGCCCTTCTCCATGGGGGAGCGACCTCGCCCTTGGAGTGATGGCCGGGCGTCCCTCCTGGATGTCTTTGGGCCTCCGTGGTGGTCAGGAGGTGGTCCCTGTCGCGCTGGGCGCCCTCGCATGGCCGTTCGGAAATGACAGACTCGGGAGGGGGCACCGGGGTGGGCCGAAGCTTCCTGAGTCCCCTTGGCCCATCAAGCCGCCCCAGCGGGATACCCGAGGCTGAGGCCGAAGGCGCACGGACCCAGGACTCCCAGAGCCCTCTTCCTGTCCTCCGCCCTGGCCGGGGGCCCACAGGAAGACCCCCAACGCTGCATAAAGGCCAGGATTCCCCAGCTTTTGGCCCAGAGTCCTGGCCACTCGCAGCTGCCCAGCGGGCAGTTCCTGGCGTCCAGGACGGAATGCGTGACATAAGTGAGCGCAGGAAGGTGCTCTCCGGCCCAGGGTCGCAGCCGGCCCCCATGCTGATCCGCCCTGATCTCCCTTCTGGGCCACACCCTGGGTGGTGGGGGCGCGTTCTGTCCAGCTGGCAACGTGTGACGGTGGGAGGGGCTTCAAGGACAAACAGATTCTGCAATTGAAATTATATTGATCCTGGCTCAGCTGCCAGGAACCGCGGGTTTTCACTGCTGATTCACTGGGGGACCCCGGGCAAGTCCAAGCCCTTCTCTAAGACTAGTTCAGCCCCGGAGGCTGGGGTGCAGTTTCTGAGGGCTCCCACCCTGGACTCTGGTGGAATCCTGGGCCTGTACGAGCTGGGGCAGCACTGGGCAGCCCCCGGACCCCTTACCCCTTGGCTTCCCTGTGCAGGGGCCGGAACAGGGGGATGCTAGGAGGGAGCCCAGAGAGGGTCTCCTGGGCCCAGGGCCTCCGATGGAGCTTCTGTCCTGGAAATTGGCCTCTGCAGAGAGTCAGACTCGCCCCTTCTCCACTTGAAGTGGAAGCAAGGGGTCCCCGCTTAGGTTCTGGCCTGCAGCGGTAAACTCAGGCCAGGTGACAGGTAAGCCGGCGGCTCCCGTCTCTTGCCCTTCCCCGAGGAAGCAGCAGTGGGCACCTTTAGGGCAAGGGGGAGAGCCTTGCTCACCGGAGGAAGATGGGGCAGCAGGTTGGACCCATCAGCATCTTCCTGAGAAATCGGAAAGCCAGGAGTGAAACCTGATCCGGCCCCTCCAGCCCCATCTGAGAGCCTGCGCCCATGCCTCCTCGTGCAAAACCTCGACCCCTCGGCTCTAGAGTGGGGAGACACCGCTCCCACCCGACTTGCTTGTGAAGAATGGACGGATAAATTATCCAGAGGCTTCCCACGGTGGTGGGACAGAAAGGGCTGAGAGAGGAAGAACTACCCACTCTCCCAACCCCTCGCCTGGAGCACGGGGCATTAATGCACTAAATGTCTCTTTCCCCAGGTGGCTCCCTCAGCAAGAAGGGGGCCTCTGTCCTCACTGCCATTGGCCTGCCTGCTCTGGCCAACAGGACCGGCCAGGTCTGGGACCCAGGCAGCCGCCCGCCAATAATGCCATGGGTACCTGCTGCCCCCTGGTGGTGCTGTCACCACCAGGCACCTGGCTGCACCCAGGAGGGGCTGCACAGAAAATCTGGGGTTGACCCTGGAGAAGACCCAAGTCAGGAGACACAGACCTCACCACAGTGGCCCTGAGCCACTCAGGCCTCCCTGGTTCCCAGGTCCTGATCTGCATAATGGGGACATTCACCGGCCCTGTGCACCTCCCAGAATCCTTGGAGGCTCTGAGGGCAGGATGGATGTAAATCAATGAATAAAAGCTTGGTGGGGCTGGGTGCAGCAGCTCATGCCTGTAATCCCAGCACTTTGGGAGGCTCAGGCAGGCAGATGGCTTGAGTCCAGGAGTTCAAGACCAGCCTGGGCAACACAGTGGGGCCCTGTCTCAAAAATAAAATAGAAGGTAAAGAAAACAGGGCAGGAGTTCCCTTCGTAATCTTTAGTGTGGGTGTATGAGCAGGTTGAGATTGTGTGGACTCAAGGCACATGCTGGGAAGACTAATAGAGGGGACACTGTTCCGGAAAATCCTACTACCATCCATGTCTGCTTGGACTCAGGGCTGTTCGCCAGGACTGCCTGCTGCACAACTCCGGGGGCGAGAGTCCCATCACACCTTGGAGATGGGCTCCAGGGGAAGCTGCTTACACAGACTGCCAGTGAGCAGCTGCCAGTCCAGCCGAGTAGATGAAACCAGGGAGTGAGAAGTGCCAGCACGAGCCACATACCCCAAGTATGGGGGAGGGTCACAGGTGGCGGAGGAGGGCATGAGGCAGGGCACCCCCAGGGAGGGGGCAGCAAAGCTTCCAGGAGAAACTGAGGTTTGAGTTGACAACCAGGGATTGATCACGGTTGCAGTGACTAGGAGAGGGTGACATGGAGCATGGAGGGACAAGCACGGGAGAACTACGTCTGCCTGGAGTGGGGCTTGGGCAGGAGTTGATTTTTTTTTTTTTTTTTCCGAGATGGAGTCTCGCTCTGTCGCCCAGGCTGGAGTGCAGTGGCCGGATCTCGGCTCACTACAAGCTCGGTCTGCCGGGTTTACACCATTCTCCTGCCTCAGCCTCCCGAGTAGCTGGGACTACAGGCATCCACCACCTCGCCCGGCTAGTTTTTTTGTATTTTTTAGTAGAGACGGTGTTTCACCGTGTTAGCCAGGATTGTCTCGATCTCCTGACCTCGTGATCCGCCCGTCTCGGCCTCCCAAAGTGCTGGGATTACAGGCTTGAGCCACTGGGCCCGGCCGCAGGAGTTGATTTTTAAACCACAAAGGAATTGAGCATCACCATGATCTCAGGCATTGAACAATAAACCGCAGTGTCCTCCTGAGCTCCTGTCTCATTGTCCCCAGCAGCTATGCGGGTAGCAAGTCCCAGCAGTTCACCTTCGTGCTCTGTCCAGCATCTGCCTCCTCCTGGTCCACCCCCACCAAGCCCCAGGCCCCCTCTCCTTGGACCCGCTTCCACCCTTCCACCTGTCCTCCACAGCCAGCAAGGACCCAGCCAGCCCTCAGTGACACCCTGTCTCTCTTCTGCACAGATGGGCACCCTCTGGGCTCCCACCTCACTGGAGGTAAAATCTAGCAAATCACTGTAACTGATTTTTTTTTTTTTTTTTTTTTTTTTTTGAGATGGAGTCTTGCTCAGTCACCCAGGCTGGAGTGCAGTGGCGCCATCTCGGCTCACTGCAACCTCCGCCTCCCAGGCTCACGTCATTCTCCTGCCTCAGCCTCCCGAGTAGCTGGGACTACAGGTACCCGCCATCATGCCTGGCTAATTTTTTTTTTTTCTTTTTTTGTATTTTAGTAGAGATGGGGTTTCACCATGTTAGCCAGGATGGGCTCGATCTCCTGACCTCGTGATCCACCCGCCTCGGCCTCCCAAAGTGCTGGGATTATAGGCGTGAGCCACCGTGCCCAGCCGTAACTGTGATTTTTAAATGCAATATATTCTTCCACGGAAGCCACAGATGCGTTAATCTGATCCAAAAGCAGCTTATAAAAGGCAATGTAATCGGAGGCTGGACATGGTGACCCATGCCTGTAATCCCAGCACTTTGGGAGGCTGAGGTAGGCGGATTCCTTGAGTCCAGGAGCTCAAGACCAGCCTGGGCAACATGGTGAAATGCTGTCTCCACCAAAATGCAAAAATTAACCTGGCATGGTGGTGCACGCCTATAGTCCCAGCTACTTGGGAGGCTGAGGTGAGAGGATCACTTGAGCCCAGGAGGCAAAGGTTGCATTGAGTCGAGATCGTACCACTGCACTCCAGCGTGGGTGAGAGAGTGAGACCTCATCTCAAAAAAATTAAAAAAATAAAAATAAAAGGCAATATAATCTTATTTATTGACTTGTGGTATATTTTAACACTATCGCTATGTGAACTAACCTTACACTACATAAGATTGCACTTACATCGCACATTGTCACTTTCAAGTCGTTATATTTTAACAGCATTTCTAGTTGCAGTAACCAATCCTGTGTCTTGAATCTGAGTGGCTGGCCTAGGTGATAGTCACCTCCTTTAAGCCACAAGCCACTCCATCACTTCTAGTCACTGTTATTGTGCTGAGTGGTCCAACATAAAAACCAGCTCGCCAAGCACATTGGTGAGCTGCCCAAGGTCACCCAGCAACACAGGAAAAAGCCAAGTCCAAATGCCAGGCCTTATTGATGCCTGTGTGCACCCCCAAATAGATGCTGCTGCTTAAAAGGCTTTCCATGCCTCGAACTTTCTGCTGTCCCTTGATGCACTGATTTGGGTGGGGAGGTGACGAGGGAGGGAAAATGATCTGATGTCTAGAACACACGGATACTGAGTCAGCAACAGAGCGCAGTGCTTGGAACCCACATGCACACACCCCCCACCGTGGTACTGAAATAAGCCCTTAGTACAGGCAGGAGTAGCAACGCTGAGGAACGGGAGCCAAAGGGTCCGAGTCTGACTTAAAGGAGGGAAGGGCAGCTGGAAGTGTCTCCGCACATCCTGGAGGTCCTGGAATCCTGGTGACTCTTGGATCCTCGGGGTCCCAGAGAGGAGACCTTTGGAGGAAGGAGTGGGTAGACAGGTGGCCGCCCTTGTGTGGGCAGCGTGGCTGGGCTTCTCCTCTGGCTTCTCTGCCCAGACAGTCACTCACACCACGAGTGATGCTCCAGCTACCACGTCCTCCCTGTACCCAGGCCCTGAGCCGGGACCACCCACACCCTAGGAGGCGAGGACTGTCATTGTACTGTGCTACCAATGAGGTCGGCTCACATAGCTTGAGTGATTTGGCCAAGGTTATGCAACTGGCAGAGTTCACATTCGAACTCAGGTCCACCTTCTCCCATGCCTCCAGCTGAGAGGTTTGCTTTTGTTTTCTGCTGATAAATAATGATTTCAATGGCAGTGGCACAAGACAATCTGAGTCCACAACCGGCCCAGCGCCCCCCTCCTGGGTTTCTGCAGAGCTGCCATCATCAAATTGGTGTCCTCATTCGCTGGGCAGCCCCAGGGTCTGGTTTCTGAACAGGAATACATGTGTCCCTTAGCGTGTTACATGCCACAGTGGAAGGGCTTGAGAGTTTACCTCTCACTCAAGACTGTTTCTTTCCATACCAGCCTCCCCAGAGAACCGCCATACAGCCAGACTGGGCACTTTCTCAGTCCAGTTTCCCCCAACAAAACACCAAACCTGCTGCAAGGTCTCAGTACTTTTCGTCAAAAGGTCCAAGACAGGCCGGGCGCGGTGGCTCAAGCCTGTAATCCCAGCACTTTGGGAGGCCGAGAAGGGTGGATCACGAGGTCAGGAGATCGAGACCATCCTGGCTAACACGGTGAAACCCCGTCTCTACTAAAAAATACAAAAAACTAGCCGGGCGAGGTGGTGGCGCCTGTAGTCCCAGCTACTCAGGAGGCTGAGGCAGGAGAATGGCGTGAACCCGGGAGGCGGAGCTTGCAGTGAGCTGAGATCCGGCCACTGCACTCCAGCCTGGGTGACAGAGCGAGACTCCGTCTCAAAAAAAAAAAAAAAAAAAAGGTCCAAGACTCAGGGGACCCTTGTTCCACAGCCAGCATCCCAGGGATAGACTGAAGCTTCTTCAAAGGAGCTCTGCCCAAGGTTGGAGTCTGTCCATCACCCCTCCACCTGTCCCTCCATCCATCTCTCCCATATCTTGTTATCCACTCTTCCATTCATCCATCTCTCAACCCATCCTTCCATCCATGCCACATTCCTCCACTCATCCCTCCATCCATCTCTCCTTCCATCCATCCCTCCCACATTCTTCCACCCATTCCTCCATCCATCCCTCCCACATTCCTCCGCCCATCCCTCCATCCATCCCTCCCTCCATCCATCCTTCCATCCATCCCACATCCCTCCACCCATCCCTCCCTCCATCCATCCCACATCCCTCCACCCATCCCTCCCTCCATCCATCCCACATCCCTCCACCCATCCCTCCCTCCATCCATCCCACATCCCTCCACCCATCCCTCCCTCCATCCATTCCTCCATCCATCCATCCCTCCCTCCATCCACCTCTCCCTCCACCAATCCCTCCACCCATCCCTCCTACATCCTTCCATCCCTCCCCATCTATCCCTCAACCCATCCTTCCATCCATTCTTCCACCCATCCCTCCTTCCATCCATCCCTCTACTCATCCTTCCACCCATCCCTCCACCCTTCCACCAACTCATTCCTCCACTCTTCCCTCCATCTATCCCTCCCTCCATCCATCCCTCCACCCATCCTTCCATTAATTCTTCCACCCATCCCTCCTATATCCCTCTATCCTTCTCCCATCCCTCAACCCATCCCTCCATCCATTACTCTCCCATCCGTCCCTCAACCCACCCCTCCATTNATCCCTCCACCCTTCCACCAACTCATTCCTCCACTCTTCCCTCCATCTATCCCTCCCTCCATCCATCCCTCCACCCATCCTTCCATTAATTCTTCCACCCATCCCTCCTATATCCCTCTATCCTTCTCCCATCCCTCAACCCATCCCTCCATCCATTACTCTCCCATCCGTCCCTCAACCCACCCCTCCATTCATCCCTCCCTCCATCTATCCCTCCACCCATTCTTCCGCCCATCCATTCCTCCAGCCATCCCTCCATCCATTCACCCATCCCTCTATTCATCCCTCCATCCATTAAATTCATCCCTCCACCCCCTCCCCACCCATCCCTCCATTCATCCCTGTGTTCATGCCTCTGTGTGTCCCTCTCACATCCCTCCACCCATCCTTCCATCCTCCATATAGAGAATACTGACTGAGCACTGGCCTTGTTCATGAGGAAGGGCAAGTGAATGTTTTGACTCTTCCCAAGACGACAGGATAAAGGAATTATTCTCATGTCCAAACCACATGAGTGCACACATTGTGCAAATTCCATTTGTAGCTACATCATGCAAATTCAGCTGTCACAATTTCCTGGGAAATTATAGGTGTAGAAAAAGACCATCTGGCCCACCATCGAGTGAGAGTATGCCTGACTGAATTATTGGGTGGGGGCTTTTAGATTTTGTTTGAAAGGGCAAAATACAGATTTTTTTTACTTCTTGTTCAACTTTCAAATTTAAGTCAAATACCATAATCCATTGAATGTACCCTAAACTGAAATCTCTGAAATCTTACTGCCAAATGGCCATTGTTTGGACACCTTCTAGTGACTATTTAGGAGACCAGGGGAAGTTTTCGGTGAGCACTGCCTTGAGTCTTTGAGCTCATGAGTTCAGGGTCACCTAATCAAGGCTTTAAGGAAGGGTAGAACAGTCTTCCCTCCGTGAACGTGAACGGACTTCATGCACATGTAGGCTGGAGGCTGGGCAGCGTGTCGGGTGGACTTGGGATCTCTGCAGGAGCCCTCTCATCACAGCCCAGAAGGCCAACCCAATGCTAGAGAGGGAGGCGAGGCCCAGTCCAGCTAGGAGGATGAGCCAAGCGCCACATGACCGGCTGTGAGTTATGGGCATGGGTTATGAGTTATGTGATGCAAGGGGGAGGCTGGGGAGCCTCCCGAATGTGTTCCTTGGCAGGCTCAGCCTGCCGAACTCTGGAAGCTTTGACTCGTATTGAAAGGGAGGCAGCACACCCTGGTGTTAGGAAGACACGGCCAAGGGACACCAGGCTCTGAGCCTGCCCATGCCCTTAATGGAGTTCAATGCCACCCTGTCCTGGGCCCCTCCAGCTGTCCTCTAGCCACAGCACCTCCTGAGGGGCAGTAAAGACACTGCCAAGGAGACATGGCCACCCCTACCCTGCTAGACAGCACCCCTGCCAGACCACAGTTCACGTAATCCAACTCTGGGACATTTCTGCCACCCCCAAAAGAGACCCTGTATCCCTTAGCTGCCCTCCTCAACCCTGCCCACCCTCAGCCATGGCAACCGCTAAGCTGCTTCCTGTCTCTATGGATTTGCCTGTTCGGGACAATTCATCTCAATGAAATCAGCCAACGTGTGGCCTTTTGTGCCTGGCTTCTTGCCTCCAGCACGATGCCAACTTCCATTCACCATGAACGTGCACCAGGAAGGACTTCATTCCTTTTCATGGCTGACAAATAACTCATTGTAAGTGGAATCAACTTTAGTAATACACTGTACTTGATCCAGTATATTTGAAATATTATCATTTCAATACGTAATCAATGTAGAAATTTATTAGAGAGACATTTGACATTCTTTTTTCTCACCAAGTTTCAAAATCCAGCATGTGGTTTGCTCTGATAGCATATTTCAGTTTGAACCCTAAATTTTCATCAGATGCATTTGATATGTATTTAGGTTTCACAGAATTCACAGCTGAAAAAGTAGATTTGCATACCCGAATTGTTTCAGATAAACTTAGAAGTTTGCCAAAATGGAATCGAGTATCAATTTTTAAATTAATTAAAATTATAGGCCGGGCATAGTGGCTCACGCCTGTAATCTCAGCACTTTGGGAGGCCGAGGCAGGAAGATTGCTTGAGGCCAGGAGTTTGAGCCCAGCAGGGGCAACACAGTGAGACCCCATTTCTACAATTTTTTTGTTTTAAATTAGCCAAGCATGGTGGCACACACCTGTGGTCCCAGCTACTCAGGAGGCTGAGGGGGGAGGATCGCTTGAGCCCAGGTGGTTGAGGCTGCAGCGAGCAATGTTTGCACCACTGCACTTTCACCTGGGAGACAGAGCAAGACTCTGTCTCAAAAAACAAAAAGCAAATTAGATAAAGGTTCAGTTCCTCAGTCAGACAAGCCTCATTGCGAGAGCTCAGAAGCCACACATGCCTGGTGGCTACTGATGTCTTAAACTTGGGCTTGGGTCTGCCTGCCTGAAGCCTGGCTCTGCCCACACCAGTATGACCTTCTGTCTCCTCTCCCATGAGCGGCCATATTGGGATCTGCTCCACCCGTGGCCATGGGGGTTCTGGGAGAGCGGGCATGTAAACAGTTCGGCACTGAGGCTGACCCCCATATCAATACAAGAACGCAAGGATCTCTACTAAAGAGACTCTTCTCCTCCATCAGCTCAGACCTGGGCCAGCTTTGTCTGTCTCTGGGAGACTCAACAAAAGCAGGCCTTGGAGGCTGCTCAGATGTACACACATACATGTGCACGTGCATGTGTGTATACTGGGAACAGGGGAGAGAGTGTGGGTGATACTTCCCCAAGGATTGGCCAAGACTTTCTGGGCTCTTTTCTCCATCTGACCCCCATCCCCACCTGCAGGAAGAATGACCCCTTTAAATCTGATCATGTCCCCTGCTGCTCAAAGCCCACCTTTGTGTCTACATAAAACCTTGCACACCTGTATTTATAGCAGTATTGTTCAAAACAGCCAAAATGCTGAAACAACCCACAAGTCCAACAAAACAAAACATGGAGCCGGGCGCACTGGCTCACGCCTGTAATCCCAGCACTGTGGGAGGCCGAAGCAGGTGGATCACCTGAGGTCAGGAGTTTGAGACCAGCCTGGCCAACATGGTGAAACCGCCATCTCTACTAAAAATACAGACACACACACACACAAAACAATAATCATTAGCCAGGCGTGGTGGCAGTCACCTGTAATCCTAGCTACTTGGGAGGCTGAGGCAGGAGAATTGCTTGAACCTGGGAGGCAGAGGTTGCAGTGAGCTGAGTTCGCACCACTGTACTCCAGCCTGGCAACAAGAGTGAAAAGAAAACAAACAAACAAAACACAGATAAACATATGGTGGAATGTTACTCAGCCTTAAAAACGAATGAAGTTTTCTGATCCATGCTACAACATGGATGCAGCTCGAAATTTTATGTTCAGTGAAAGAAGCCAGGCACAAAGGCTACACGTTGTATGATTCCATTTCTATGAAATGTCCAGAACAGGCAAATCCAGAGAGACAGAAAGTAGATTGTGAGGTGCCAGGGGGTGGGAGGGGCTGCCAGGAGGTAGGGAGGGGGAGTAACTGCTCATGGGTACAAGTGTTTGGGGAGTGATGAAAATGTTATAAAATTGATGGTGGCGATGGCTGCACAACTCTGTGAATATACTAAGAACCGCTGAATTGTACACTGAATTGTGGGTGGATTGTACAGTATGTGAATTATATTTCAATAAAGCTGTTTGTTATATTTCAAAACAAAACAACAATCTTGGGCCCCCCTGCCCTCTGAGCACATCCAGCCTCCTGGTCATGATTCTCCAGGCCCTCTGCACCCCTCACAGCCCTTTCAGTCTAATTTATGCCACTCTCTAGACCCACCCCAAATCCTACACATCTCATGCTCTTGAAATTCTCTCCACACCCAGCTGTGTCTGGCTTTGCCCAGCAGTGGGCCCACGGGAGGTTGGTCCCCCAGGAAATGTATGTGTCTCCTAAAACCCAGTTCAGCCATCTTTTCCCTCAGGGACCATCTCCTGGCCTCCCCAGTGCTCTCTGTACCTTGCTTAGAGGTCCTGCAGTGTCTACCTGGGTGTGGGGTGGTCTCCTGTGGGCTTAGCCTGTGGGTTTACCTCCTTTGTGTCTTCTCAGCACCCAGAACAGGGTCTAGCATGTCTCTGGGCAACAGAGGCTGCCACCATGGCCTCTTGCCTCCTGGGGAGGTCTCAGAGGTCCCGGAGGGTGCTGTGTTGTTTCTGAGCACAACTGGTGGGAGTTAGACACCTGAATGAGTTCATTCTCCCATCCATCCACTCATCCATCCATTCATCCATCCATCCATCCACCAACCCATCCATCTACCCATCCACCCATCCATCCACCCATCCATCCATCCCTCTACCCATCTACCCATCCATCATTCCATCCTCCCACCCATCCATCCATCCAGCCCTCCATCTATCCATCCACCCCCTACCCATCCACTCATCCATCCATCCATCATCCATCCATTCATCCACCCATTTATCCACCCATCTACCCATCCACCCATGTGTCTATCTATCTACCCATCCATCCATCCACCATCCATCTGTACATCCATCCATCCATCCATCCATCCATCCATCCATCCATCCATCCATCCATCCATCTGTACACATATCCATCCATCCACCCTGTGCAAGGCCTGGGGAGAGGCAGAGTCAGTCTAGGATTGTCACAGTGTCAGGAGGGATGTGTCAGATGTGTCTGAGAAACAGAGACTGCCGCCCTGGCCTCTTGTCTGCTAGGGAGGTCCCAGGGGTCCTAGAGGGTGCTGTGTTGTTTCTGAGCAGAGTTAGACACCTGCAGATGCCCTGAGCCCCCTCCCATCCCACTGCACACCCCGAGCTTTATGTTGATGCTGTGTGGCAACTGTGCTGAACCTGGCAGAAGTCCCCAAGGCAAGTGTTCTCCCAGGGTCACCAGGCTCAGCCTGGCTCCAAAGGAGTGAGTTTTGCTGCTGGGGCCATGGTGAATTTCTTGGCTCCATCCTGTGGGAGAATTTGAAGGTCCAATTGCAGCTTCCATGAGGCCCAGGAGTGGGCTCAGGCTGGAGATGTTGATCTCAGACTCCAGTGGTGGCTGTGGCACATCCAGGATGGGAGGTGCCGGTAGGGATGGCCTCCTGAGACTGAAACCCCTTGAGAAGAACCCCAAGATCTGGCCTCCCCAGCCTTTCACACACGCTCCGGGCTGACTGTAGGAGAGCTGGGGGCTTCCCCAAGTGGGGGCTCCACCCAATCACTCTGAGGTCCTGGGCAGGCCAGTCAAACCTCTGGCCTCTGGGTGAAATGGGCACAGCAGGTACCCAGGGCCCCGAGATAGCTGCATGCCCAGCGCTGAGGACAGCTGACCCAACGCCGGCTCAGGGCCCATACAGTCCCCTCCGGGGTCCTAGCTTGGAGCTCCATGCTCACCTGCCATGATGCTAGGCAGTCCCTCCCATAGCCATCTCCA
>NW_016803673.1:1821045-1826302 GCF_001698545.2 Rhinopithecus bieti | reverse complement strand
TGAGACAGAGTCTTGCTCTATTGCCCAGGCTGGAGTGCAGTAGCATGATCTCGGTTCACTGCAACTTCTGCCTCCTGGTTTCAAGCGATTCTCCTGCCTCAGCCTCCCAAATAGCTGGGATTACAGGCACCCGTCAACATGCCTGGCTAATTTTTGTATTGTTAGTAGAGACAGGGTTTCACCATGTTGGCCAGGCTGGCCTCGATTTCCCGACCTTGTGATTCGCCCGCCTTGGCCTCCCAAAGTGCTGGGATAAAAGACGTGAGCCACTGCGCCCGGCCTCTTTTTTTTTTAAGACAGGGACTCACTCTGTTGCCCAGGCTGGAGTGCAGTGGCATGATCACAACTCACTGCACTCACTGCAGCCTTGGCCTCCTGGGCTCAAGCGATCCTCCTACCTCAGCCTCCCTAGTAGTTGGGACTACCGGCACACTCAGCTATTTTTTTAGGTTTTGTTTTTGGTTTTGGTACTTGGTTTTTGCAGAGACAGGGTTTTGCCATGTTCCCAGGCTGGTCTTGAACTTCTGGGCTCAAGCCATATGCTCACCATGGCTTCCCAAAATGCTGGGATTCCAGGCATGAGGCATGGCATCTGGACTTATTCTCATTCTTGAAAGCTGTTTCAAAAGTATCCCACACCATAGACATAGCCATTGAATTCTTTTTGGGGCACCATCTGGAACCCCAGAGACTTTCACTGGGCTCCTCCTCCCAGGGGACCCCAGGAGACCACCCTTTGTCCCATTCCCTGAGACAAGCAGTATTTTCATTGCTTTTTGCCACAGCCTGGCCAGATAGACAATCCCAGATTCTCCCCATTTTCTTCTGCACCAATTTCTGTGTTAGGGTTTACAGTGGGTTGAATGGTGGACTCCCAAAAGATACGTCCACATCACATCCCTGAAACCTGTTCGTGTGACCTTGTTTGGAAAAAGGGTCCTTGCAGATGTAATTAACTAAGGATATCATCCCTGATTATCTGAGTAGGTCCTAAATCCAATGATGTGTCCTTGTTAGAGATAAATAGAGGAGAGACAGACAGAAGAGAGGGATGCTCAGTGACCACAGAGGCAGAGACTGGAGCCTCCTGAAGCCAGAAGAGAGGCACAGAACAAAATCCCCCCAGAGCCTCTGGAGGGAGGGGAGCCCTGCCGACCCCTTAATTCCAAACTTCTGACTGCCAGAATGGGAGAATAAATATGTCACTGGAAGTCACCAAGTTTGTGACATTTGTTACGTAGCCCCAGAAAGCCAACACGGAGCTCTTACCTGCGAGTCAAAGGATCCAACCCTCCACGAACAGATGAGGAAAGAATATCAGTAGCTCACGGTATCTCTAGGAAGCTCACAAGCCCAGGCTTGGAAATGGGCAGGAGCCGTGGAGTCTGGAGAGCAACAGGGAACACAAGCCAGTCCAGGAGAAGCCCCTGCAAGCGTCCCGAGGCCAAGACAGCCGGATGGAGGCCGCCACCCAGCCACAGAAGCCACACGGTACTGCTGTTGCCACATACTACTCCTTAGAAAGGACTCACTAAAGGGCCAGGTGCAGGGGTGCACACCTGTTACCCAAGCACTTTGGGAGGCTGAGGCAGGAGGCTCACTCGAGCTGAGGAGGTTGAGGCTGCAGTGAGCTGTGATTGCACCACTGCACTCCAGCTTAGGTGACAGAATGAGACCCTATCCCCTAAAAAAGAAAAGAAAAGAAGAAAGGAGTCACTCCAAATAGCACACATTCAAGGGGAGAAGGCTCAGGCTGCAATTTTGTTTGTTTGTTTGTTTGTTTTGAGATGGAGTCTCACTCTGTTGCCCAGGCTGGAGTGCAGTGGTGCGATCTCAGCTCACTGCAACCTCTGCCTCCTGGGTTCAAGCAATTGTCCTGCCTCAGCCTCCTGAGTAGCTGGGATTACAGGCGCCTGCCACCACACCTGGCTAATTTTCGTAATTTTAGTAGAGACAGGGTTTCACCGTGTTGGCCAGGCTAGTCTCAAACTTCTGACCTCAGTGATCCACCCACCTCGACCTCCCAAGTCACCACAGCCAGCCTGTTTTGTGTTTGTTTGTTTTGAGATAGGGTCTCACTCTGTCCCCCAGGTTGGAGTATGGTGGTGTCATCATAGCTCCCTGAAGCCTTGACCCCCAGGCCTTGACCTCCAGGTGGTCCTCCTGCCTCAGCCTCCTGAGTAGCCAGAACTACAGGTGTGCAATACCGTCCTTGGCTTAGGCTGCAATTTTGACGAGAGACGTGTCAAGGCATTTGGCATGTTTAAATCCAAAGCAGTCCATCCTCTATCCATGAATTGTTTATATTCCTTGCATGTGCAGAATATACTCACCTCTCCCCGCAAAGCATCTATCACGGCCTCCTGCTCTGGTGACGTAATTAGGTCCAGGTGCAAATGAGAGGCCTCAGGTGCAGCTTACCAGTCACGGTTCCTCTCCATTGTGGACCGAAGACTAAGAGGCCGACTGTCTGCCCCACACCCAGTGACTACATACCCAGTGGACACAGGACAAGCTGCTGCAGACCCTCCAGTTCGAACACTGGGAACACAGGCCCGGGGGAGCGCACAGCAGCCCCCCAAGTCCATCTTTTCTCAAAGCCAGTGGGGCACTTTGCCACTTCCTTTGTGCAGGCTTCAGGAATGATTCCTCATGGCTCTTGGCATGAATTATTTTTCCTTCCTGTAACTGTGACATGGTGTCCCACACAACATGGCGTCTGTGTTGGGTGTCACGTGGTATCGGAGGGCTGTGTTGTGTTTGTTGTTGAGCTTAACCTCATCCCTGCCTTAGAAGCTTGGGGGCAAAAGGTCTCTTTTCATTCCGTACCTTCTCTATCCCACTGGGGCCAACCTGGCTGTGTTGATCCTAGTCCAATTCTCTTAAAATCTTTGTAGGAAGTGGGGTAAGTGACTGGGATAAATGAAAAAGCCGTCAAGTTCACTGTTCCTAATGACCATCAGCCATTCTTTCTGAATCCCCGTTCCTTAGGTGGAACAGTCATTCCTGTGAATTTCCTGAGCTGCAAAAAAAATTTTACTCTGACCATTTTTGCGCATTTTAAATTTGCCTTTATGAAGGGGCAGAATTGGGAGTTCCCTGCTCCACAATTTTTGCTGAGATCCTTGAGCAAGTCATGATTAACTTTTTAAAAACTGCTTTATTGGCCGGGCGCGGTGGCTCACGCCTGTAATCCCAGCACTTTGGGAGGCTGAGGTGGGTGGGTCACCTGAGGTCAGGAGTTCAAGACCAGCCTGGCCAGCAAATTTGCTCGGCGTACTGGCACATGCCTGTAATCCCAGCTACTCAGGAGGCCGAAGCAGGAGAATTGCTTGAACCTGGCAGGAGAAGGCTGCAGTGAGCCGAGATTGTGCCATTGCACTCCAACCTGGGCAACATAAGGGAAACTCAAAAGCAAAAGCAAAAACGAAAAAAAACAACAAACCAAAAACTGCCTTATTGAGATATAATTCACATACCATAAGATTCATTTATTTAAACTGTATAATCCAAAGCTTCCTAGTATATTCACAGACCTGTGCAACCATCACCCAATTGAAGTTTAGAAGATTTTCATCTCTCTGAAAGAAACCCCGTTCCTATTACCCATGACTCTCCATTCTCCTCCACCCCACCTAACCCCAGCCTCTGGCAACCGCAAATCCAGACAATTCACGGAAACGGAGTCATACAATCTATATACTTTGTGTACACTGTTCTCAGGTTCACCGGCATGTTCCAGCCCCTCACTTCTTCCCAATCCCTGGATAGTATTGCCTGCATGCATCCACACTGACTCCTGAGCAGTTGCAGATGTCTGGCTGGATGGTTCAGGATTTGGAAAGGAATGGATTGGGAGCAAGGTGTCTGGGAGTTCTGGGACCAAGTACCAGATGGACAGCTGTGGGGACAGCTGTGCCGGGCCAGTGTCTCTGAGGCCAGTTCGCTTCAGAGGGGCTCAGATCTCCATAGCTGCCCCCTCTGCAGACATCATCAGCCTCTTTTCCTCCACCCAGGAATTCAATGATGGTTCCTCTGATTTGGAAAATGACACTACCACCTGGCAACTTGGTGTCCTCATTCCACTGCATCAAAACACCGAGAAGCAGGGCCAGGCACGGTGGCTCATGCCTATAATCCCAACACTTTGGGAGGCCAAGGCAGGAAGATTGCTTGAGTCCAGGAGTTCGAGACAAACCTGGGAAACATGGAAAAACCCTGTCTCTACAAGAACAAAATTAAATAAAAAATTGCTGGGTGTGGTGGTGCACGCCTGCAGTCCCAGCTACTAGGGAGGCTGAGGCAGGAGGATCATCTGAGCCCAGGAGGTGGAAGCAGCAGTGAGTCGTGATTGAACCACTGTACTCCAGCCTGGGCAACAAAGCAAGACCCTGTCTCAAAAACAAAACAAAACCAAGAAGCACGTGACTTTACCAGCTGGGATGATTGATGCCTAATGCCAAGTTGAAAGTGAGTCGTGGCTCTACACTGAGGCTCAGTATACGCGGGAGCCCAGGGGATTTTCTGACGTGCGTTTTAGCATTTCTACCCAACAGTAGAGGCCAGTAGAAAGCTACAGCAACTGAACATAAACATAGAAAGGGCAGGGTAATCGCGGGTTCATGCCCCTGGGGAACGAAGGCATAAGTCAGCCTGCTGGCTAAAGAACCCTCAGCAGCTGAGATGCTGCTGGCTGGTGCAGGAACCCTGGAAATGCCCACTGCATAATACATTGTGGCCTCAGGACTGTGATATGCTATGGCCTTGGGACTGGTTGCAGGAACGAGGCTTGTAACAGCTCCGTAGATTCCCTTACCTGTTAAGTGCATGTATGTTTGGATCTAGCTATTCCTTTTTTTTTTTTTTTTTTTAAGATGGGGTCTTGCTCCCCTCGCCCAAGCTGGAGTGCAGTGGCGTGATCATGGCTCACTGCAGCCTCAAACTCCCAGGTTCAATGATCTGCCCACCTCAGCCTCCCGAGTAGCTGGGACCACAGGTGTGTGCCACAACACCTGGCTAATTTTGGTTTTTGGTAGAGATGGCACCATGTTGCCCAAGCTGGTCTCAATCTCCTGGATTCAGGTGATGCACACGCCTTGGCCTCCCAAAGTGCTGGGATTATAGGCCTGAGCCACCGTGCCTGGCCAAAACCTATTCTTAAATTAAGAAAGTTTTGGCCGGGAGCGGTGGCTCAAGCCTGTAATCCCAGCACTTTGGGAGGCCGAGACGGGCGGATCACGAGGTCAGGAGATCGAGA